>NW_002476511.1:0-173421 GCF_000189635.1 Tetrahymena thermophila SB210 | reverse complement strand
GAAATTCTTTTAGAACATTCAAATTTTTATGCTGGCTAAGTTTTAGAAATTTATATTTCACGTTATAAAATAAAGAAAAGGATTATTCTAGATTTATTTATTTATTGATGCTTCATTCTTTTATTAATATTATATTTTTATTAATCAGCCTTTCTTTTTCATTTAATTAATAATCAATATCATTTTTTTTAATTAAAAAAAATTATTTTAAGCGCTTATTAAAAAACTAAATTCAGATTAGGATAGAAATTTTAAACAATTTATTAATTGAAAAAAATGAAAACTACTAGAATTTTTTCAAATATGACTAAATGAATAACTGACCATCTATATTCCTACTATATATATTTTTAAGTATATGTTTTAAATACAAATATTCAGTTTAAATAATGAATATTAAATAATTTTTCTGTGATATCTATCTCTTCATAAAACCAAATATATAAATTAATATTTGATAATTAATTTATTATTATATTTATTTGTTCTTTTTATCCATTTATAATTAATTAATTAAATTTCATAAATTGCAATACAATACTTTTGAAGAAAAAAAAATGATATAATAGATTAAAAAATATTACGAATTAGAAAAAGTAATTATTAATTTTTTTATTAATATCCTTTAAATTTATATAAATTAATAAAAAAAGTTTATAAGCTCTTCACTTTTATCTCATTAGGCTCTCCATATTGATCTTCGGTATATTTAATTAAAAAATATTATTTTTATTATTATTAATATTTTTATCTTTCAATTTATTTAAATAAATAATTTTTATTATAGAAATTATCATCATTATTTATTGATTTGCTTTTTTTTTCATTATTTGTTAATTTTATTAATTATTAATAAATCTTATTATTTCATATTTTTTCTTCATTTTTTCCTTCTAATTAACTAGAGTACAATGCCTATTTAATTTATAAAAGGCAAAATATAATATATCTTAATAATATAATAATAAAGCTAAATTAGCTTAAAATAGCTTTATTTTTGAGTTTTTAGAAAGCTTTAAACTCACAAAATGTAAAATTTGAAATAATATATACATACCGTATATTCTTATAACTTATCATTTTTTTTAAAAAAATAAATTTTGAAAAATTTACCAACTTTTGATGAAAAAAAATTCTGAAAAAATATTTAAAATTTTAATTTTATAAAATGTAAAGTTGGTAAATAAAACTCACATTTTTAAAATTTGTATGTCAACTTACTCTATTTAATGATTTATTTTTTCTTCAATATTTAAAAAGTGAGAATATAATTGGTGATGAAGGTGCATCAGGCTTAGGTTCAGGTTTAGCAAAGTGCATTAATCTCTCGAATTTAACACTTAACCTTGGGTAAAAACAGTTTATTTGTTTTGGATTGTGATATTTTGAATTATAAAAACTAATTAAAAACAATAAAGAACTTATTTCTTTTTCTTTTGATTGTGCTTGCATTTTTTTGTTCTTTCTTTCTTTCTTTCTTTCTTTCTTTCTTTCTTTCTTTGTTAATTTATCTCATCATTTTATTTTCAACTTTTGCTTTTATTGTTAATTAATCTTATTATTTCATATTTTTTCTTCATTTTTTCCTTCTAATTAACTATTTAATTATATATTTTTTCTTCAATATTTAAAAAGTTCAAATTAAATTGGTGCAGTGGGTGCATCAGGCTTAAGTTCTGGTTTAGCAAAGTGCATTAATCTCTCGAATTTGAGACTATAACTTAGGTAAAAACAGTTTATTTGTTTTGGATTATGATATTTTGAACTATAAAAACTAATTAAAAACAATAAAGCTCTTTTTTCTTTTTCTTTTTATTGTGCTTGCTTTTTTTTGTTCTTTCTTTCTTTCTTTCTTTCTCTATTTGTTAATTTATCTCATCATTTTATTTTCAACTTTTGCTTTTATTGTTAATTAATCTTATTATTTCATATTTTTTCTTCATTTTTTCCTTCTAATTAACTATTTAATTATATATTTTTTCTTCAATATTTAAAAAGGTTTAATAAAGTTGGTGATGAAGGTGCATCAGGCTTAGGTTCTGGTTTAGCAAAGTGCATTAATCTCTCAAATTTGACACTATTACTTAGGTAAAATCAGTTTATTTGTTTTGGATTGTGATATTTTGAAGTATAAAAACTAATTAAAAACAATAAAGCTCTTTTTTCTTTTTCTTTTTATTGTGCTTGCTTTTTTTTGTTCTTTGTTTCTTTATTAATTTATCTCATCATTTTATTTTTAATTTTTGCTTTTATTGTTAATTAATCTTATTATTTCATATTTTTTCTTCATTTTTTCCTTCTAATTAACTATTTAATGATATATTTTTTCTTCAATATTTAAAAAGTAGAAATTAAATTGGTGATGAAGGTGCATCAGGCTTAGGTTCTAGTTTAGCAAAGTGCATTAATCTCTCGAATTTGACACTTAACCTTGAGTAATAACAGTTTATTTGTTTTGGATTGTGATATCTTTCTTTCTTTGTTAATTTATCTCATCATTTTATTTTCAACTTTTGCTTTTATTGTTAATTAATCTTATTATTTCATATTTTTTCTTCATTTTTTCCTTCTAATTAACTATTTAATTATATATTTTTTCTTCAATATTTAAAAAGTGAGAATATAATTGGTGCAGTGGGTGCATCAGGCTTAGGTTCTGGTTTAGCAAAGTGCATTAATCTCTCGAATTTAAGACTATAACTTTAGTAAAAACAGTTTATTTGTTTTGGATTGTGATATTTTGAAGTATAAAAACTAATTAAAAACAATAAAGCTCTTTTTTCTTTTTCTTTTTATTGTGCTTGCTTTTTTTTATTCTTTCTTTCTTTCTTTCTTTCTTTCTCTATTTGTTAATTTATCTCATCATTTTATTTTCAACTTTTGCTTTTATTGTTAATTAATCTTATTATTTCATATTTTTTCTTCATTTTTTCCTTCTAATTAACTATTTAATGATATATTTTTTCTTCAATATTTAAAAAGTAGAAATTAAATTGGTGATGAAGGTGCATCAAGCTTAGGTTCTAGTTTAGCAAAGTGCATTAATCTCTCGAATTTGACACTTAAACTTGAGTAATAACAATTTATTTGTTTTGGATTGTGATATCTTTCTTTCTTTGTTAATTTATCTCATCATTTTATTTTCAACTTTTGCTTTTATTGTTAATAAATCTTATTATTTCATATTTTTTCTTCATTTTTTCCTTCTAATTAACTATTTAATGATATATTTTTTCTTCAATATTTAAAAAGTTTAAATTAAATTGGTGCAGTGGGTGCATCAGGCTTAGGTTCTGGTTTAGCAAAGTGCATTAATCTCTCGAATTTGACACTTAACCTTGAGTAAAAACAGTTTATTTGTTTTGGATTGTGATATTTTGAACTATAAAAACTAATTAAAAACAATAATGCTCTTTTTTCTTTTTCTTTTTATTGTACTTGCTTTTTTTTGTTCTTTCTTTCTTTATTAATTTATCTCATCATTTTATTTTCAACATTTGCTTTTATTGTTAATTAATCTTATTATTTCATATTTTTTCTTCATTTTTTCCTTCTAATTAACTATTTAATTATATATTTTTTCTTCAATATTTAAAAAGGTTTAATGAAGTTGGTGATGAAGGTGCATCAGGCTTAGGTTCTAGTTTAGCAAAGTGCATTAATCTCTCGAATTTGACACTATAACTTTAGTAAAATCAGTTTATTTGTTTTGGATTGTGTAATTTTGAGCTATAAAAACTAATTAAAATCAATAAAGCTCTTTTTTCTTTTTCTTTTTATTGTGCTTGCTTTTTTTTGTTCTTTCTTTCTTTCTTTCTTTCTTTCTTTCTTTTTTTATTTATTAATTTATCTTATCATTTTATTTTCAACTTTTGCTTTTATTGTTAATTAATCTTATTATTTCATATTTTTTCTTCATTTTTTCCTTCTAATTAACTATTTAATTATATATTTTTTCTTCAATATTTAAAAAGTTCAAATTAAATTGGTGCAGTGGGTGCATCAGGCTTAGGTTCTGGTTTAGCAAAGTGCATTAATCTCTCGAATTTAACACTTAACCTTGGGTAAAAACAGTTTATTTGTTTTGGATTGTGATATTTGGAACTATAAAAACTAATTAAAAACAATAAAGTTCTTATTTCTTTTTCTTTTTATTGTGCTTGCTTTTTTTTGTTTTTTCTTTCTTTCTTTGTTAATTTATCTCATCATTTTATTTTCAACATTTGCTTTTATTGTTAATTAATCTTATTATTTCATATTTTTTCTTCATTTTTTCCTTCTAATTAACTATTTAATTATATATTTTTTCTTCAATATTTAAAAAGGTTAAATAAAGTTGGTGATGAAGGTGCATCAGGCTTAGGTTCTGGTTTAGCAAAGTGCATTAATCTCTCGAATTTAACACTAGAACTTTAGTAAAAACAGTTTATTTGTTTTGGATTGTGATATTTTGAAGTATAAAAACTAATTAAAAACAATAAAGCTCTTTTTTCTTTTTCTTTTTATTGCACTTGCTTTTTTTTGTTCTTTCTTTCTTTCTTTGTTAATTTATCTCATCATTTTATTTTCAACTTTTGCTTTTATTGTTAATTAATCTTATTATTTCATATTTTTTCTTCATTTTTTACTTCTAATTAACTATTTAATGATATATTTTTTCTTCAATATTTAAAAAGTGAGAATATAATTGGTGCAGTGGGTGCATTAAGCTTAGGTTCTGGTTTAGCAAAGTGCATTAATCTCTCAAATTTGACACTAGATCTTGAGTAAAAACAGTTTATTTGTTTTGGATTGAGATATTTTGAATTATAAAAACTAATTAAAAACAATAAAGCTCTTTTTTCTTTTTCTTTTGATTGTGCTTGCTTTTTTTTGTTCTTTCTTTCTTTCTTTCTTTCTTTCTTTCTTTGTTAATTTATCTCATCATTTTATTTTCAACTTTTGCTTTTATTGTTAATAAATCTTATTATTTCATATTTTTTCTTCATTTATTCCTTCTAATTAACTATTTAATGATATATTTTTTCTTCAATATTTAAAAAGTGAGAGTTTAATTGGTGCAGTGGGTGCATCAGGCTTAGGCTCTGGTTTAGCAAGGTGCATTAATCTCACAAATTTGACACTATTACTTAAGTAAAATCAGTTTATTTGTTTTGGATTGTGATATTTTGAAGTATAAAAACTAATTAAAAACAATAAATATCTTTTTTCTTTTTCCTTTTATTGTGCTTGCTTTTTTTTGCTCTTTCTTTCTTTCTTTGTTAATTTATCTCATCATTTTATTTTCAACTTTTGCTTTTATTGTTAATTAATCTTATTATTTCAAATTTTTTCTTCATTTTTTCCTTCTAATTAACTATTTAATGATATATTTTTTCTTCAATATTTAAAAAGTTCAAATTAAATTGGTGATGAAGGTGCATCAGGCTTAGGTTCTGGTTTAGCAAAGTGCATTAATCTCTCAAATTTGACACTACAACTTAGGTAAAATCAGTTTATTTGTTTTGGATTGTGATATTTTGAACTATAAAAACTAATTAAAAACAATAAAGCTCTTTTTTCTTTTTCTTTTTATTGTGCTTGCTTTTTTTTGCTCTTTCTTTCTTTCTTTCTTTCTTTGTTAATTTATCTCATCATTTTATTTTCAACTTTTGCTTTTATTGTTAATTAATCTTATTATTTCATATTTTTTTTTCATTTTTTACTTCTAATTAACTATTTAATGATATATTTTTTCTTCAATATTTAAAAAGTTCAAATTAAATTGGTGATGAAGGTGCATCAGGCTTAGGTTCTGGTTTAGCAAAGTGCATTAATCTCTCGAATTTGACACTTTACCTAGGGTAAAAACAGTTTATTTGTTTTGGATTGTGATATTTTGAACTATAAAAACTAATTAAAAACAATAAATTCTTTTTTCTTTTTCTTTTTATTGTGCTTGCTTTTTTTTGCTCTTTCTTTCTTTGTTAAGTTATCTCATCATTTTATTTTCAACATTTTCTTTTATTGTTAATTAATCTTATTATTTCATATTTTTTCTTCATTTTTTCCTTCTAATTAAATATTTAATTATATATTTTTTCTTCAATATTTAAAAAGTTCAAATTATTTTGGTGCAGTGGGTGTATCAGGCTTAGGTTCTGGTTTAGCAAAGTGCATTAATCTCTCGAATTTGACACTTTGCCTTCTGTAAAAACAGTTTATTTGTTTTGGATTGTGATATTTTGAATTATAAAAATGAACATAAAACTAAAAAGCTATTTGAATTTATATGATTTATTTTTTTATATTTTTAATTCAGCTAATGCTATTTTATTTATTAATTTTAAGAAATAATTTTTAATTTAAAATTTTATTCTATTTTAATATTTATTTTAAAATTTACACAAATTTATTATAAAATCTTTAGCTCATTGAATGAATCATAAAAATTCAAAATAATAAGCAAGTGTCTTAAATCAAAAAGATTAGTTGTCTTTGAATGTGGCAAAAAAAGGATGAATAATATTAAATGATTGAATAATTGAAAATTATTTGTGTTTTAATTTATAATAGTTTGAAAAAGTTTTTTTAACCTAAAATATAAATTGATAGATAGATAGATAGATTTTTTTATTGATTTTATATTTATAAATATCATTCATTATGTATTATTTATTTATTTTACATATATGCAAATATATACTAATTGCTGGTATTATGAAATTCAAAATAAAATATTATCTGATTATATTGAGAGAACTTAACATCCGGGATATTTTATCACAATATTGATATGGAAAATCGTACTCATTTCACAATAAAAAAATTAAATATTTTTTATCTCAATTATCCATATAATCATACTCATCTAATCAGATATTATTAATTAAAAATAATTTTTTTAAAATCATATTATATATACCATATATCCCATTATTTTTAATCGGAACTTATCTACTTAGCAACTTATTTACTTATTAACTTTTTTTCATGCTAGAAAAAAATTATTAAAAATAAAGGTTTTGTTTATTTAATTATTTAATTACATTAGTTATTTAGAATTTTTAATTTTAAGAAATAAACAGAAAATAATGAAGGATTTTAAAATTCTAAATACTTGAGTAAGATTTATGAACTTTATTTTTATCAATAAATCAACCAGTCACTCAAAAATTTAGTGTGTGATAAGTAAATGTAACAAAAAAATTTATTTAATTTTAAAATTAAAAATGTCAGATTTAGAAACTAAATTTATTTATAAGTAAAAGAAATCTTTAAAGTTGACATTGAGTTTGAGTTAGATTTTTATATTGTTTGATTTATTAATTTTTAAACAAAAAATATAAGATGCTAGCTAATCAGCAAATGACTTTGTGAAGAAAGAATATTGCATCGCTTCTGCTCAGGCAATTATTAATTAATTGAATATATTAAAATAGATGAGAAAAAAACAAACAAACAAACAAATAATAAATAAATAGCTTCTTTTAATTATTTTTATAATTAGTTCAATAATAATTTATTATATTGTAAAAAGTTGATTGAATATAAATCATAGATAGATAGATAAATAGGTCTTAATTAGCGAAAATATTAAGAAAATAATTTGTATATTTGTTTGATAGCTAGTTAGTTATTTAGTTATATAAAACACTTTAAAAGAAGAAAAGTCGACAATAACTTTTGTTTAAAGTTTCGCTAATAATCAATTGCAGAAGATTATGGAGGATAATATAAAAAGTTAAATAAGAGCTCCTTTGCTGGATGTTGAAGCTGATACGAGCTAGCAAAGAGGAAGAAGGGCATATACTTCAATTGATTTGCCTTAACAATAAAATATTTAGCAAGGAATTAAGAATCCTAATTAAATTTTAGAACTGAACTCGAATGCCAATAATCAGGCCTAAGTTAATTTCAGACACTCTGTAGGTGTGGTGAATCACGGGGAAGCAAGCTCTGATGACAAGACAGATATTTAAGCACAATAAAATAATTTCTTAATGGGAATTTCAAACCAAAATTAGAATAATTCCTTAAATATGGGTAATGAAAATTTTAATGAAAATGAAGATGAGATGGAGGAAGAAAACATAGATGAAGAAGAAATCTACGACGATTCTAATTACGAAATGTCTAAGTTATTCCTCTCAATATTTAATGATAATAGAATCTTTTTAATAGCTGTTATTCTTTGTGATGCAGGTATGGGAGGTTTATCTTAATTAGTTTACAGTAAACGCTGTGAGGAAATGTCTGATTTGCAATATTGGAATTTTCAATGGGGATTTTATTTTTTTGCTAAAGCTGTTTATCATCTCTTTGTATTTACCCAGTTTTTTTCATCAGCATATAAACTTGATATTTGCTAAAAATTGGGCGAGTTTCGCTCTCCTGAAGAAAATGAACTTCGCCAAATAGAATATGAACAGCACTATACAGATAGGTAGAGGTCTTAAATTCGTCGCTCACTAGAGAAGCAATTCCTTGATTACTATTACAAAAGAACTTCTCTATTAAAGTGGGCATACTATATCAAATCTTTAGTCACTCTCGCCTATGTTATATATGGCATGGTCGTCTTCTTTAGTGGAAATTACTTCTAAATTTGGATATCGAATAACTACAACCAACCTTAGTCCCAATAGTGCGATTATGCGCTCACTTGGTGGGTTTATCTTTCTATTATATTCGTAATAGCCTGCAATAGATAAATATTTGACTTGATTCTCATCATTGCCATAGGTAATCTAATCTTTCATTATTTCAATATATATATCACTCAAAGAAAAACAAACAATTAAACACTAAAAAAGAAAGAAATAAATAAAGAAAGAAAGCAAATCATAGCTTGTTTGCTGTTTCTGATTACATTTCAAATCAAAATAAATTTCAATTATTTTTATGAATGAATGAATTTCAAACAAACAAAAATTATTTAAGTCCAAATTATTAAATTGTTGGTAAAAATATAAATTTTTCAAACATAAACTAAAAATTAGAAATGCTTTAAATAGAAAATAAAACTGAAATAGTAAATTAATAAAATCATTTCAAATTTGTTTGATCAGTTTAATATTTATGCTTCCAATAAGGTATAAATTTATCTTATGTGATAAAGCACAAAGACTTTGATTAGCTATTGAGAAATAAAATAAATAAATAAATTATCTAATCTTAAAAGAATAAGATTTTGATTCATTAGAAATACTCAACAAAATTAATTAAAAAATAAATCTTTTATTAAAAAATTGAAATAAATAAATGGGTTCTAATAATTTTTATAAAAAAATTAGTTTTGCCTCTAGCGTTGTTCATTTACTTCCCTTACATGGTTTACAAAAACTGTAAGAAGAAAAGAAAGAGAAAACAAATCTTTAAAAACTTTAAGAATTTGAAATTTTAGGTTGGAAAAGTTTAAGGGGATACTGAATGCACAATATGTAGAATGGATTATGTGATAGATGAAGAAATTACTATCTTACCTTGTAATGAATTACATCACTTCCACAAAGATTGCATTATGTCTTGGCTTAATGTTAACATGACATGTCCTCTCTGCAGACACAATTTCGCAGAAGAGAGCAGTGAAGAAGAGTAAAACGAATAATAAATTGTTCCAGCTTAATAAGGCCAATATGTTCCACCACTACAAAATCAATAACAAGGATAAATTATTTTTTAAAACTAATATCAGCAGCAAGGAGTTTAAAACTAATATAATCCTTAGCAAGGAGCTTAATAGCCATACTATTAAAATAATGTCCAATAAAATAACATGTAATATAATAATTAATAATACTAAGATTAAATGATTCTGAACTAGCTAATTGAAATGGTAGATTTATTCAATGATGTAGCAGATCTTTAGAGATTCTTATAATAAAATAACTACCCACCAGAATTACAATAAGTAATAATCCAACTATGGCACCAAAGATAAGCTGGGATGATATGAAAACAAAACTTTAGAAATTTTAAATAAATAAATAAAGTTATCGAGATATAAATAAACAAATAAACAAATAAAAAGTAATGGATGAATGAATGAATGAAAATAAATTGTATAAATAAAATGAATGAAATAATAAATGATATAAAAATAGATAAGAATATTTTTTCATATCTAAAAAATAAAAATATTTAATTTAATATAAAATAATTAAAATATTCCACTGCCTGTTTCAAAAGTATCAAATTAAATATAATTTTAATAGCTTAAACAATAATTAAATAAATATATCCATCACCCAACTTATAAAAAGTAATATTATCTATCTATCAATCAATCAATCAATCAAAATTCATTTTTCATTTAATCTATTTTATTGTACCAACAAAAGTATTTGTATGTTTCTTTGTTTATTTAATTGTTTCCAATAGAGAAATATGCGCTGAGCTGATAATTTAATATCAATACAATAATTTATTTATTTAGTTATCTAGTTATATTTTTGTTTTATCATACATTACATTCATTTTATTTGGACTTAAGTTATTTTAAGATTGTTTTTATTAATAAAATACTAAAAATACAAAATTAAATATTTTCAAAAAGATTGACATCAGATTTCGATTCCAACTCGTTTCTTCCAATATTCTAATCTCATATCCTATTTTATTATTATTTATTTAAACAAATTAATTGTATTTGAAAGTATTTAAAATTTTCTAATGAAAAAAATAAAAATCATAGAAAATTAATAATTCATGGAAGTATCAATAAATTAAATTATTAAATAAATAGTATTTAGCTCTAAAGCTTCAGAAAATAAATCAGATAATAAATAATAAAGACTAAAAATTTTAATTTAATTTCGATTTTTTTATACCTAAAATAAAATTTAACCTAAATCAAAGAATCAATTTATTTTTTTATTATTTTAAAATATTTGTTAAGTTATTGCTTTTTTATTTACTGAAGTATTTTTTCAAATAAATCTATATCTTTTAAAAGAAAATATAATTGTTGAATGAAATAAATAAAATTCATTTATTTCTAAGTTTTATGATAATAAAAACAAGATATAATAATTGATTTAATATTTAATAAAATGTAATTAAATCAATCATTTAATAAAACAAAGCTATTTATTAATAAATTACATCTGAATTGAAGGGAGTAAAATTCTATTTAATGTCTTTTATGAGTTCTAATTTAGTGAAATATTCTTCTTCTAATTAGCATAGATTCTTCATTTCTTTATTGATGTTTTTTTTTAATAATTATAATTCTTCACTTTCATTTTCATCTTGGTTTTTGCTATCTTTTGAAATCTTTTTTTCACTTTAAGTATCTCTTTTATCATTCTTTAAGCTTTTTGATTATTACTATACTTCTGAGGCATTTTATTGATCTTATAATATCTACTTTGGTTCATCAATCTTTAATGTTTGAAAAGTTTAAATATTTTCAGTATAAAAAATATTGATATTAATTAATTAATTACTTCTAGATTAAGCAATTAAGTTAAAATTGACTTTTATTCTATTTCTTATAATAAATGTTCTACTTACTCAAAATGTTTTTTAATGAATTCTTCGTAACTTTCATATTTTGCTCTTTTAATTAAAGTAAAATCAATTTAATTTTTACTTAAAATTTAAATTTCATTTATTTATTTTACATTCTTTTCTAAATTTCTGTCATATAATTTTCAAATCTTCTTGTAATCTTTACATCCATTTTGTCTTAAAGCTATGTATTTTATAGTAAGCTATTGGCCTTAAATGTAAACTTCTTTTATCTAAATATATCATTTAAGTCTATAACCTCCAAACACTACAATGCCTGTCCCATATATAAAATTATCTTGTCATAATCTTCTTTTCTTCTGCATTAAATAGTTAAAAAAATAATTTTCGTATACTAAAATTAGTTTAATTTGATATGCTAATTAATTAATTGATATTTACGTTGAACATTCTTGCTCTATTATCTGTTATTTCGCAATAAATTAGTGTAGTATTTGATTTAATATTTCTTCATCAGTATTTCCTTTCAATAAAGATTTTACTTTATTCACATTTGATTGCTTTTATGCTTATTTTCCTTCTTTGTTCATTTCTACTACTTCTAAATTTATTATCTTTGGATTAATTTCAGATCTATCAAAAAATTCAGAAGAGTTAGCATTATAAATTCCAATTAATTAAATAGTATCCTCAAATTAATTAATAAATAAGTTAATATAGATTTTGATATTAAATAAATAAATTAATATTTTAGATTACATTTTTTAAAAGCATAAATTAAAATTATTTTTATGTAAAAAGGGAAATCGTAAAAAATGATAATTTTTCTATTATTTCTACAAATTTTTTATCAAATCGAATTTAGAAATAACTTGTTTGATAAAATATCAATTTTAAATTACTTATCAAAAATGTTATAATTTAGATAAAAAACGAATAAATAAATTAAAATAATAAGATGATTGATCACTAAATATTAAATTTTTGCTTAGATCTTCAGATATTGACTGTAGAATTTCAAATTTTTACAAGAAATTTAACCAGAAAAACATGTAATAAAGAAATATATTTTTAAACGATATAATAAAAAAAATGTCATTTATGTTGTAATTTAGATAAAAGTTTAATAAATACTTTAAATAATTAATTTGATGATTGATCATTAGATATTTAATTGTTGGTTAGATCATAAATTCCAGATTGTAGAATTTAAAATTTTGATAAGAAATTTAATCTCTTACTAAATAATAATAAAATATATTTCAAAGAAATATTTTTTAATTGAATAGAATATATGCAATTTAATAAATACATTAAACCCTAGCTTGATTTTTGATAATAAATTAAATATTTAATTCTTTCTTAGATGAAAAATTAATTCTTGATTTTATCATTTTCAAATTTAATTTTTTTGTGCTATTTTAAGATTTTATTAAATGAGAGAAAAATACATACATTTAAAAAATTATTTGAAATGAACAAAATGCAATTCATTCATTCATTTATTTGTTTGTTTTTTTATTTAAAAGTGATTAAAAGCTTTTAAAATTTATAAAAAGAATAATTTCCAAATTTTTAAGAGTTTATTTTGCAATAAATTTTAATTAAATTAATTAAATTTGAGCACAAACTAACTAAGTAACTAAGTAATGATAAATGTCAATATTAATATTTATTTTAGAATAGTCTATTGTTATAATTATCTTAATTTATCTTAAAACTATTTGACTATTTTTATTGGCCTTTTTTCATTTTTTTTACTATTTCATCTTCTTCTATTTTTTAAATTAGATCAAGCAAATTATCGTCTGCATCATCTTCGTTAAGAAGAGATATTAAGTTGACATCTTCTTAATCTACTTTAGTCTTTTTTTGGAATGATTAGTTCTTACTTTAGAAGGAGTCTTAGCTCATTTAACTCATTTAATTTATTTGGTAATCAATTTTTTGCTACATTTAACGCTTTTTTTGTTCATTTTCATATTAATCTTGAAATTCGTTCTAAAATTAATCTTCTTCATAATCAGAAAATTCGCTTTTCTTGTTTTATTGTTTTTATTTGAACTATTTCTAAGAATTTTAACTATTGCTTCTGTTGGTTTTTGAGTTATCTCCATTTACAAAATATGATTATTCCCTTCCTTCAGAGTTGTTAGAACACTTAGATGAGTTTAATCTCTTTTTCTAATTGAGAATCTCAATCATTATTTCTCTTGCTTCTTCTTCATCTATTTCTTCAATAGCTTCTGTAATTTCTCTTTTGATGTCTTTAGAATTGCTTCTGATTGAATTATTTGTGCTTTTTTTCTAATTTTTATGAGAAGAAGGAGACATTGGGATTCTGTTTTTTATCTTTTAGCTGTTATTTCTCATTACTTAGCTTTCATCTTATTCATTGAGGAAAGCCATTTTATAATTTTTAAGTGATTGTAAAAAATCAGGCTCTACACTCATTTTTTCAGGAAAGGGAGTGCTTAAAGCGCTAAATATAAAGGTATTATTGGTTTAATTCATATTTTTATGATTCATAGTTTGCATCAAAGAGTTATCTGAATAATCTAGCTAATGATCATTAATTTACTATCTTTGTTGATCCTCTTCTTATTGTTTCATTTATTTATTTTAATTTTTCACAAAACTCAATTCGCTTTATGAAGAATCTAAATGGCTGTCATTTTGATTAAATAAATTATTTTTAAATTATTTCTAATTTATTTATTTATTATTTTAATATTTTTATTTATTTTAAATATTATTTTGCTTATTATTTTTTCCATTAAAATCTTATTAATAATTTTCTTGATATTCTTCTCCTTCTTCTTGTTCATCGTGATTATTTTCTTCCTCACTTGAATCTTCTTCATGAATAGCTTTTTCTTTAAGTCAAACATTAAAATGAAGCAAGTAATTAAATAAAATGTTTACCTTGATTCATTTGCATTTTTTGCTTTTAATATCTTGTCTCATATTTATCCTATGTTTTCTTGTTTTCTTGAATTTATTATTCTTACAAATAATCCATTTGATTTTATTTGATTTTACCTTATTAAAATTAAGGCTTTTACAGACTATTTTACTTTTATATTTGATTCATTTATTTTTAATTATAATTATCCTCTTCATCTCCATATTCGTCTTCATTATCGTCTTTAAATTAATATGTAGGAACAGATTTAAGCTTATTTTTTTGTAAATTGATGTAATCACTGTATTGAGTTTATTATTGAGAAGATTAAGATTGTTAAGTTAAGAAATTCTATTGAAATTTGGGTGTGTCTTTTTGAATTTCTTGTTGGTTTAACTGTTTGAGCTTTTGCAGAAGGTAAGAGTTTAGCTATTTTATTTCGTCAACATCTAAACTGTTAATATTTTTTTATTCTAAATTGACTTCTTTTTCTTCACTTTTTTAATCTTTAAAAGAACTTGTGAAATTTTATTCACCTTATTTACTAATTTATTCTTGTTTCTAACCAGAAAATTGCTATTTTTCATTCTCTTTTTGCTATGTTTACATATCTCTAGTATTTGTAAAGCTGCCATTCAAAGAATTCTCTTTTGATCTCTTCAAAGTTCTCCATTTTTTAGCTATTTCTAACTCTTCGTCATCTTCTTCTGAAGAATCTGAAACAATTTATTGATTTTGACCATTTTTATTTGCTTATTAATTTTCATTCTTTATGCTTTTTAATTGATTATCTTAATTTTATAATTGATTTTTCGAATCAGAATGAGTAACTTCTTAGCTTTTTCTATTAAAAAAATAAGTATTTAATAAAGATAAAAATTCTTTTTTTAATTTATTACTTAGTAGAGAAAGATTGACTTTGTAAATTTACTGAAGGAGGTTTAGGTAGAGGAAATAGTTTTTTTACTTCTTTCTGTGAAGCATAACTATCATTGTTTTAATAAGCTGATGCTTAGGGATTATTAAATTAATTAGAGTTTTCTTTATCATCTTGAATATTTTGAAACTAAGAAGAAGAATAATTGCTTGGCAAATTATAACTTAAAGAGGTATTATAACTTTAAAGTATGTTTTAGTTAGCAACGCTTTACTAATTATCAAGAGCATCGCGACTTTATTATGAAGAAAAACTTTTTTAATTAGAGCTATCAATGTTTTGAGTTTGAATTGTTTTAATAGAATTTAAATTATTTTGAAATTCTTTTGATAAGTCTTCAGATTCTTATGCTATTTCTTCATTTTATTTGTATATTTATTGCAATCTCATTTAATATTGTTTTTGATTCTCTTCGAGCTGCTTTTGCAATTTATCTTTCTCCTCTTTTTCTTAAGCAAGCTTTTTAATCAGCTCTCCTATTTTCTTTTTATCTTCTGGACATAAATCCTAAAGACGAGCAGCTTGACTTTGATAACTTTAAAAAGAATTTAAGCTTTCCTAATTTACAGAAGAATTAAACAAATTATCTCCTTTGTTCCCAGAACCATTACGACTCCCATTATTAATTGTATTTCTAAAATCATTGCTTTCTTGCTAATGAAAATCATAATTATTCTTTTTCACATCTTCGAAATTCGCAAATTTTTTTAATGTTGTAGAATCAGTCCAAGCAGAAGGAGCCTAGTTTTTCTTTGCACTAGAATTATACTAATTATAAGGAAACTAACTATTGCTATTATTGTTCTATGCAGTCAAGCTATTCTTTTTTAAATCTGCATTAGGCTTAGAGTTCTGTTTACCCTTTATCATTTCAATTTTAAAATCTTTCTACACTACCGAGCTCGCTAATTATTTAATTAGTATGCTTGTTTGTCCACAGATACAATTTATTAATTTTTAAATTTGATGCAAGCCAATTAAATTTTTATAAAAAAATCAATTTTGAATAATTTACAAAAGCATTTTGGTGTGCTTGCCTGTTTAATTAATTAATTAACAAATTAGATATTTATTTTTTTGATTTTAATGAAATACTTCATCACTGATTAATGAATGAATCTATCTTTATATCTGTTTTAATTGCTTAAATCAATTTAATTAAATTAAATTTTAAAATAAATTATTTTCAATAAAAATATAAATTAGTATAAAATTTGTAAGATTTCACTAAAAATTTTCTTCATGATTAAAAGAACGATAGAGTAGCTAGCAAAAATGTATGTAAAAAAGAAAATATAAATTGATGTGATGTGAAAGACTTTCTTTGATTTTTGATTTAAAAAAAATTTAAATTTAAAATATTAAAAAATAATAAAAATAAAATGAAAAATTTTTAAATTTGATATCAATTAATAAAAAATATTTAGTCTTTTTGAAGGGATAAATTTAAACTTTATCTTTTAAACTATTTTAAGTAAAATATTTTTTTTTAATTTAGAAACAAAAGTCTTAGATAAGATTAATTTATGAATTATATAAATGAAAATCAAATAATTATATATATTTGTTTAAAAAAGATTTAATTATAACTGAGCTGAATGTTAGAATATTTTTAAGTTGATGACAAAGGAGATATTCAATTTTTAAATTAAAATAAATAAATTTTTTAAATTAAAATAAGTATTAAATTAAAAGATAATCATTTTTGTAAATAATTCAACAAATATTCAAAAGGTAAATTAAATTTATTTATTATTTAAAAAAAAAATATAATTTCTTAATCAAATGAATTCTGTTCAAAATTTTTGATTGTAAATTTGGAAAATAAATTAATTTGAATTTAATGTAAAAAATGAATTAAAAACATTTATAAAAGTGCATTTATCTGTTTATAGGGTTGAATATATTTATATAGTTATTTGAAAGATTTACATTAATTTTAAGTTTAATAAATATATTATCAATAATTAATTAATTAATAATCGAGAGATGTTTTGATGAATTTAGTTAATACTCTATCTATTCATCTATTTATTTATTTATCTTTTTATCATGTTTTTTAGTACCTAACTTGAATTTATGGAGCTTTTTTATTTAATAGTTTTTTGCTTAAGAAAATTTTATTATATTTTTGATTGCTTGAAAATCAGATGAAATTCCTCAATCGTTCATGTAATCTATGGGGAATTCATTTAATATTTATTGTCTTTCTGATCTTGTTCTAGCAAAGCAAGCACTGATTAATTAGAATGTGTAATAAAGACCAGGGATCAAGAGTATAACTCCAATAATAAGAAGAGAAACATCCCTTCCAGTCTTAGATTCTTCTTAGAGAATATCAACTAAACCAATGGTGAAGAGAACAACACCACTAAATAGTAATATCAAGCAAATTCCAATAATTTTAATAGGAATAGGCATCAAATTAGCTTCGTTTTCTATATTTTGTTCATGCTATTATTCCCTTTCTTCAGCCTATTCGTGATCAACGGCCATCTGCTCATATTTTTTTTGAAGGGTTTATAGCTAAATTTCCTTATCTCCATGAACGGAGTTTTCACGAGTACGATCATAATCAGACATTTTTATTTACTTATTTTTTTTCTTCTACTTGTTATCTAGCTAGTTACCTACCTACCTTATAAGTCTATTTTTAATATCTTATTTATAAGAATTTTTGTTTGTTTTTTTATTTAATTTGTATGTTTATTTCTATTTATTTATTAATGAATTATTTTTTTCTCAACATATACTCACATAGAAATATTTATATTGATTAAATTTTTATCAGCTATTAGTTTTTATTACAAAAAATTGTAATGATCTGATGTAAATTTTATCAGTCTTTTGTTTACTTTGTTTGGTATACATTTTAATTCAAATTATGAAGAGTTTTAAGTGAATTAATAACTTTTCAAAGCTGAAAATAGACAGAAATTCAAAATAGATGGATATATATCGCTCTTTCAAATATTTAAAAAGCTAGAGCCGAGCGTCAACTATGAACATTTAATCATATTTAAGTATGAGGAATATTTTAATTCTTAACTTTATTTCTGTAACAACATTATTAAGCAATAACTTTAAATACTCATGTCCATCTACTTTAGTTTCTATTTGATTAATATAAGAATATAGATATTTTTATATAAATTCAGTAATTGCCTTATTAATTGTTTTCTATACCAAAAAATTTTAATTCAATAATTAATTTTTATAAATGATTCTTGTTAATGATAGATTATATTTTTATTAAAAAGTAATCTATCTACTTGAATAAATTTATTTTATTTCTTGTAAATCCTACAAAAATTAACTAAGCTACTATTTTAAATTATGATTAACTATTTTAGATATTTGTTGACTTTGATGTTAAACTTATTAATCAATAAATTTCTAACTAAGTATTAACATTTCAATCTAGCTATTTAATGTTAAAAATCCGTCTTAGTTTAGTTTAATAAAAAATCAATAATTGTTTATATAATTTTAATACACTTTCTTTTTACTAAAAAGGTAAATTTTACTTCAAATTAAAAAGAATTTAGAAACATTGAATTATTTATTTTTTTAAATCAAAAAATATAATTGGATTAATTAAAATATTTTTAAATTATTAATTAAATTTTATTTAAATTTCTAAGATGACAATTTATAAAAATAATTTAAATAAAATTTTAGTAAAAAATTAATAAGTAAATTAAAGTCAAAAAATAAACTATGATGTTTTTGATCATAATAATTTTGAGTTTCTTTAAAAACAAATGACTTAGTGAAAGTACTTTCAAAGACTTTATTTGATTTGCTAAATTTATATAGACAATCATTTCATTGAAAAATATTCACAGATGTATTCCAGATTAAGACTTGATTGGTTGGTTGAAACAATAGGTAACAAAAATTTTTAGTTGAAAAAGGTAATGGGGATAAATTTAGTTTATAATTTGAATAATATTTAATTTTTAAATTAGTTCAAACATTTCAAAGTCACTTTAATTTAAATATAAAATTATTCACTTAAAAATATTTTAAGATTCAGCCAAAATAAGTTTTAATTCAAAAAGTGAATGTTAATTTTAATAAAATGAAAGCTTTTAAATTTGTTAAAAACAGTTAAAGGATTATTTATTTTGGTATTTAATTACATGTATTTCTTTTATAGTTATACAAAATACCTTTTAATTTAAATTAAATATAATATTTTTTATAAAATCTTTATTGAAAATTGTAAAATAAATTCTAAATATTAAAAGCTTTGTTAATTAAATAAAATTTATTTGAATTTTTTTAGTCTTATTGAGATAACAAATAGCAATTTATGGCTAAAAAATATAAATTTATGCTTTGCCTTTAAATTTTTGAAATTTGATTTTAGAAGTATAAAAAATCAATTAAAAGATATCACTTTAATTTGTTTTTATATTTGACTCTTATAATGATAATTTGTTGATTTTGGAAAATAATAAATAAAATATACTTATTTAAAACGTTATTTGTTGTCAAAATTAAAATTATTAAATACTAAATCAATCGCTACTTTATCAATTGAAAAATTAAATTCATAGTTTGTTTGTTTGTTGGCTTATTCAGTGTGATAAAATAGAATATTTATTGAAACTGAAAAATAGCTAAAAATAGGAAAAATTATTAAAAACAGGCAGACATTTAAAATTTTGTTTAATGGTTTGTTTATGCTATTTCATATTCTTAAATGATTGATATTAAAAATTAGATGATATTAGATAGATTAGATTCGTTGAGATTAGATGAGTTAGTTTTTTGAAAATTAGTAAGCAAGTAAGTAAGTAAATGAGGTGGATTTAAATAGAAGTAGAAATATATGTAAATAATATATTATGATGGACTAAGAAATAAAGATATGCATAAAATTGTTGATGAGTTTGTTTGTTGTTTGTTTGTTTGTTTTTTTGTTATTTTTGATTGAAAGCTTAATTAGTTGCTTGTAAATAAGTAAGTTTTTCCATTTGAATATTAATATTTCAATTTATTAATTGATTGATTGTTATGTGTATCCATCCATCCATTTTTATTTTTGATAAGTAAGCAACTAAGATTCGATAAATCTATTTAATAATATAAATAGATTTAGCTATTACAGCTTGGATGTTTTGGCAAACTAATTAGCTAAATAACTCACTACTCATTAATTGACTTACTTACTAACTAATTAACTAAATTCTAACTAAATAACTAACCCACTAACTATCTATCATTCTATCTTTGTATCTATCTATTTATTTATCTAACTATTTAACTTAGTAAGTAATAATAATAATAATAAATAGCTGTAAATTTGATGATGCCTGTGATGCGATGCGATTGATTATGAAATGTATTAAAAAGTAATTAATTAGAAAGCTTGCAAAAGAGCGATGATGGATTCTATGCAATACTGTTTAAATATATATATTCCGACTATAAGATTTTTACACCGATTAAAATATATGACATTGCTATTATATTATGCTAATAAATTTATAATATTCTAGGCGATATAATTGTGCCATAATTTTAATATGAAAATTAGAAAGCTTTTTAAATCATTCAGCCTTAGTCTTTTCAGTCAAAAGACCGTGGTAAGAATCGACTTGTAAGTGTTGGACAAGGGTGTAGAATTAGGATTGAGCACCTTCTTCTTCATTTTTTCTCTTGCAGAGTCTAACTCTGACTCTTCTGGGAATATTTCTGATACCATTGCTCCAAATGAATTTATTGAGTTCAGTGTCGATTCTAACGTCATCGGTACCCATGGTCTTCTTGGCGATGGCAACAATTTCTCTAATAGCTCTAGGGGCCTTCTTCTTGAAAGAGATCTTGTGGCATTGCTTGTGGAGATTGACGGTAGTGTCGATGGACTTTTCTTCTTACTTAACCATTTTGATTGTATTCTTTGATTATTTTTAATCCTTTGATTTTTCTTTCTTTAATTTTTAATTATTAATTTGGTTTCTATCTTTACAATGCTTCTTTTATTTATCTTTTCTTAATTTTCTTCTTTCTCTTTACTTCTTTAATTTAGATTTTTTTCTTCTCTCTTTATTTACCTCTCTATTTTTTTGGTCTGCCTTTCTGCTCATTTTCTTTCATTTGCCATCATAGCTGTTGTTAGTCCTCTTCATCATCTTCCTTGTCCTCTCTCCTTTATTTTACATGCATATTTCATTCATTCATTTATATATATTATATATATTCGCTATCTCATTTATTTAGTCATAATCAAATATCAAAGCTCGTCTGTATGTATTTATATTTACTCTCTCTCAAATCCTTTACTAATTACTATCACCCATGCATCCAAGCAATCAAGTATTTATATTAAATCTCGCTTCATTTCTTGATATATGGATTTATTTAGTTAATTTGTATTATATGCTCAATAGCAATCATATTCAAAAATCAAAATACATTTTTAAAAGCATTTTAATTCTTTTTAAATTATTATTTCTTTAGTTTACGAACAAAGAAGACAAATTACATTCAAATAAAATTATTTTTTCATTAAAATAAATAAAAAGCTTTTAATTAAGTTTAGCCATAAGAATTTTTAAGACATTCAAAAATAAATAAAGTCTTAAATTTTTAAAATTAAAGTTTTAACTTGATAAAACATTTTTTCAATTTAAATACATAATTGATAACATTAATTTTATAATTATTCAATATAACAAAATAAAATGATTAAAAGATTAACCATAATAAATTTAGAAAATAATTTTCTTCATCACTTTTGTTAAATTGTTTTCTTTCAATTGATAATTAAAAAAAAATGATTTAAAATAAAAATATTATTTGAAAAGAATGTCTCTTAAATATTTAAAAAATAATTAATTAAAGTGGATATTTCTTTCTCAATAAAAATAAAATAGGTTGAAATAAATTAAATTATTTTCTTTTTTCATTGTATTTTTTCCAAAATAATTTTTAATTTGGTTAAAATAATTTAAAAATTTTTATAATTAAATACCAAAATTAGAAACATATCTTAAGATTGAATTTATTATTTTATTTAATTATATAAAAAAGAGTATTAAATTATTAAAGTTAAAATCTTAAAGATTTCTAGTTTTAAATTAATTCATTTATTTTTTCTACAAGATTATATAAAAATGTAATAGTTTCTATTATTCAATTAGTCTCAAAGTTAATCAGTGAATGAATCAATGAGCTCTTGCTTTTTGCTTGCTAGCTAAATAAATGTATTTTTTCTGCTTGTATGAGTTAATTAATTAATGAATGAATGAATAGAATAAATTTGCGAGATGCTTTTTTTAAGTTCTGAGGTTTGAGATTATAAAATTAAGTTCATTACCAAATTCATAAAGAATATATCAAATTTTTAATATTATTCGAAATTTTTGTAAAATTTGTTAAACAAAAATAATATAGCCAATATATAAATAAATAGATAGATAGATAAGTAATTCCAAAAAGGATAAACCATTTTGAATAAAATAAACAGACAAGATAACCTTTAAGTCAAAATCAATAGCGATAAACATAAAATCAACATTTAAAAGAATAGAAAATGATTCAACCATACAAATAGGGAAAAGATTATCAACATAATTTCCGTAATAGATATTTAGATGAAGACGAATTAGCTAAGCCTTCCCAAGAAGTAGCTTAACAAATTACAAATCACACATAATAGTAATTGCAGACCTAAGGTACCCAAAAGACATTCTCTACTAATGTAAGCTTTTTAATATGCTTTCTACCATTTTAGATTAAAGTTTTTATGTTGCTAAAATTGGATAATTAGCTTATGATTTTTGTTTATTTTATAAAATAGAATAAAGTAGTTAATAGCATAAACAAGAAAAATGATGTTTAATATATTTCATATACACCTCATAATCAAGCTATTGGAACTAATGCAGGTGCATCTTAAAGAATTATCAAGTAACTTTGCTCTTAAAATCTATTTTTAAATTTTATTCCTTTTGATTTTTATTAATTTAGGATGCATGAGCGCTAAGTCGACCCATTAGCTCCAGCTTAGTTTAAACATAAAAAGGTTGCCTAAGGTCCTCCTTCTCCTCCTACTACCATTATGCACTCTCCTCCTCGTAAGTTAACCTAAGAAGATCAATTAAACTGGAAAATACCACCATGCATTTCCAATTGGAAGAACGCCAAAGGTTACACTATTCCTCTCGAAATGAGATTGAAAGCAGATGGAAGAACTCAATAACAGGTATAAATATAATTTTTAAAATATTTTCATAAAATCAAAGCAAAAACAATAAAATTTTATTTTCTGAGAAATTTAAAGATAAATCAAAAGCATTTTGAACATATTTTGAATTTACTTTAAATAAATAATAGGAATTATTAACTATTTTTTTATATTTATTTAATAGCACACAATTAATGATAAATTTGCTATGTTAAATAACTCTTTGTATGTTGCAGAAAGAGAAGCAAGAAAGGAATTAGAAGAAAGAAATAAGTTGATTAGAACCATGGCATAGACAGAGCTTAAAAAGTAAGAAGAAGAGTTTAGAAAGTAAGCTTAAGAAGCAAGAGAAAAGTCAAATAAATTACTCGAAGATTCAGCAGCTTCTCTTGAGTAGAGAACCAACAATGACACTGAGGTTAGAGAAAAGGTTTCAAAGGAAGATTTGAAGAATATTGAGGAAATTAAGAGAAGAGAGCAAATGAGATACATTGAAAAGAGAGAACTTGAAAGACAACTTCGTCTTGAAAATGCAGGAAATAAAAAGGCTAAGTAAGTTAGAGATTAGGAAAGAGATATCTCTGAAAAAGTAGCTCTTGGTCAAGCTCAACCTACCTAGTCCAAGGAAGTTATGTTTGATTAACGTCTTTTCAATTAAAATTCTGGATTGGATGCAGTAATTTCACAAAAATATTTTTGTTATAAAAAATATAAATTTCTATTTTTAATGATAAAAAGGGATTCGGAAGCGATGATGAAAATAAACTCTATGATAAGCCATTGTTTGCAGACAGAAGCAATGCAAATATTTATAGAAATAATAATGAAATTAACTTAGATGATGATGAAGACGACGATAAACCTGCTGAGTAAAATTTTTTATCATTACTACTTTGTTAGCATATTTTAATCATAAATTTTATAGTATTACTAGAGTAGTAAAAGCACCAGCTAGAACTTTTGATGGAGCCAACAAAGCTGCAGGAAACAGAAGTAGACCTGTAGAATTTGAAAAGGAATAAAACGATTACTTTGGTATGGACTCTCTTATCACAGATAAAGTTTAGAAAAAATTAAAGAAGGATTGATTATTTAATTCTTCTTGAAAAAAAATCAAACACAATTTATAATTTAAAAACATATTATGGACTTAATTTTTGATTGGCAATAAATAAAAAATAACTCAATAAATAAATAAATAATAAATTAAAAAGAATAAAAAAATAAGTAAATTACTTGATTTAATTAAAACGTTTTATAATTTTTGTATTTCTTTGAATTTAAAAAATAAATAATTTGCTAATTCAATAAATAAATGTTTTTCTTTCTTCTTATTTTCATTGATAATTTTGATTAAATAATCGATTTATTATTTATTATTTAATAAATTTAAAACCTGTTTGCAGCTTTATTAAAAATTCTATTAAATCCTTCAATTATTATTTTAAATAGATATTTTGTATTTTTAGTGTTTTTGTTAGCTTTTTTGATGAATTCTTATGTTGAATGACGTTATTAATTTAAAGTATGAATAATTGATTAATTATTTAATTAATTAATAAATTAATTTAATTATTACAAAAATTTTATATTTGGATAAAGTATGAAGGGACCATTAAAAGGAATTAAAGTGTTGGAATTCGAGGGACTTGCCCCAACTGTATTTGCAGGGATGATTTTAGCTGATTTTGGAGCTGATGTCACAATTATAAATAGGAAGAAAAATGTTAATCCTATTGGCATAGACACTAAAAACACTTATTTGAATAGAGGAAAGAAATCATTAGCAGCAGATTTTAAAGACCCTTTTCAGGTTTCAGTAATTAGGAAGATGATGGAGAAGACAGATGTAGTCATTGATTGCTTTAGACCTGGAAAATTAGAGCATATTGGATTGGGACCAAACGATATTAAAAACGATAGACTCATTTTTGCAAGAGTGAGTGGTTTTGGCTAAACTGGACCATTGAGAGATTATGTAAGAAATTACAAAATATAAATGACTAAAGCTAAAAGATATTGATAAAGAAATAAACATTTTTTGATAATTAGGCTAGAATGTATAGCTCAATTGTTTTATTTTTAAACAAAAGGCTGGTCATGACATAAATTATTTATCTTATAGTGGAATATTAGGCACTTTTAGCAAAGAAAACAGAAATCCAGAGCCTCCAAATAATGTTTTAGCTGATTTTGCAGGCGGTGGTGGTTTTGGCGTTATTGGTATTCTACTTGCTTTATATGAAAGAGAAAGAACAGGAAAAGTATTTAAATAAATATAAAATAATAGAATCGTTTTAGATTAATTCATTCATGTGTGTATGTTAATAGGGATAAGTAGTTGATGTTAGCTTGACAGACTGCGTTGGTTATATGAGTAGTTTCCTTCATAATATGAAAAAATTAGGTGTATGGAATAACCCTAGAGGTAAAAATCTTCTCGATGGAGGTGCTCATTACTATTAAACATACAAAGTAAATAAACATTTTTGATTTTTATTCAAAAAGTAGGTTTTTACTAAAGTAGAAATATTACTTTGAAATATTCAATAAATATTTTGTTATTATTAATTAATTAAATAAATAAATAAATCAAATTAGTGCAAAGATGGAAAATATTTAGCAGTTGGTTGTATAGAAAATTAGTTTTATAGAAACTTTTTGAAGGGTTTAAATGTTGAGCATTAAGATGTCTTAGCCAAAAACTAATACGATGTCGATGAATACGAGCATTTAACTGATGAATTCCAAAAAATAATTCTAAACAAAACAAGAGATGAATGGATGCAAATATTTGAACCTTTAGATTGTTGTGTTTCTCCTGTTTTAGATATGAACGAGATGTAGAATAATCAGAAAGTATAAAAATTTATATTTAAGGAATCAGATAAACCACATGCTTTCTAATATGCCCCTAGCCCTATTCTCTCAAATTATTAAAATTTAGGTATATTATGGCAGAAAAATATTTAACTGAATTATTTAATATTAATATAGCATCTGATGCTTCAGCTCCACCATCTAGAGGATAGCATACTCTTGAAGTGCTTAAATAATACAATATATCTCAAGAAGACATTACAAAATTTATTACTCCAAAATAAAAGCTTTGATTGCAATGAGATAGAAAAAAATAAATTAATTAATTTATAAACAAATACATAAGTTTCTTGTATTAATTCAAGCTTGGTTAAATATTTATTCTTAAAATATTTCTCAGCATGTCAATAAATAAAAATTTCTCATTAATCCAAAATATTGATTTAATTTTTCAACAAAGCTAACTAATTAAAATTTAAATTCAAAACAAAAAATGTGAGATAAAAGTAATATTAATTTATAATTTATATTAAATCAATAATTTTCAATAAAATATAATCAAATAAGAAAATATAAATAATATCATTGAAAGATATAACGAAATTCAAAACAAAAAAAAATAAAAGCTTTAATTCTTAGAAATAAATTTATTAAATAAATTAATTAATTAGCAAATATCTTGTATTAATATGTGCTTGGTTAAATATTTAAAATATTATTTCTAAACAAATAAAATACTCAAAAAGCAAATAAACAAATTTTTATCAAATGATAAATTTCATTATTTATTTATTGGAAAATGTTTAATACTTCCATTAAGCTTACTGATTTAAATTTAAATCCAATATAAGTGTGATTCTTAAATCAATTTGAATTTGGGTCTATGTGCAGGTGCGTTATCTTGCTGAAACTTTGTATATATATTATTTTTCCAATCCAGGATAAAAATGATAAACTTACATTTAAACGAAATTCAAAACAAAAAAAAATAAAAGCTTTAATTCATAGAAATAAATTTATTAAATAAATTAATTAATTAGCAAATATCTTGTATTAATATGTGCTTGGTTAAATATTTAAAATATTATTTCTAAACAAATAAAATACTCAAAAAGTAAATAAACAAATTTTTATCAAATGATAAATTTCATTATTTATTTATTTATTTATTTATTTATTTATTGGAAAATGTTTAATACTTCCATTAAGCTTACTGATTTAAATTTAAATCCAATATAAGTGTGATTCTTAAATCAATTTGAATTTGGGTCTATGTGCAGGTGCGTTATCTTGCTGAAACTTTGTATATATATTATTTTTCCAATCCAGGATAAAAATGATAAACTCACATTAAAGATATAAATTTGAAGTGGATTTTCATTTTTATAAAGTATGGAAAGTGAATCCAAAAAAATAAGAATATTCATTATTGAATAAAATATTTATTAATAATTTGAATTTTAGAGGAAATATTTTAATTTGATAAAACTAGAAGTAAATAAATAAGTAAATTATTAAATTTAAACAAATTTAAAGAAGTTGAGAAATAGATTCAAGTAAGTTAAACAATAATAAATATTTAATCAATTAGATTATTTATCTAACTCAACACATACAATAGTGATGTCATCATGCAAACTTCTACGCTCTCCAGCTGGAATATCACCTAATTGTTTGAGGGTTAATTTTTTTTCATCTGCAGCGTGCTAAAGAGCACTGCTAAGTAACGAAGAAACTATTTTTGATTTGTCGTTTTTATTTTCGTAAGCGATTTTAGCAATAGTGGCTTTATTCATTTCATCCCACAAGCCATCAGAGGCCATTACAATATATTTATCTTCTTTTTTTAATTAATGGACCTGGATTTCTGGCTTTGCAGTAATGTATGGTCCATTAAATTATCCTTTACCCTTAAAGTGGTCTTTGATTTTTAAATGATAGTCTCCAAATGCTCTTGTAGGCATCAATCTTCCCTTAACATAACATGCAGATTAATTATTTCTTTTACATATGACTATATCCTAATCAGAAGGGAAGGTTTTTTTTAACCTATCTTACTCCTTCTTTGAGTTTGCATTTTGCTTATGGTTAATTTTTCTAGCTTAAAATTCCTTACCATTTTCACTAATAATAACTCCCTTGCAATCACCAATGTTTGCAGCATAAACTTTGTCATCCTTTATTAAAGTCACTAAAGCGCAACTTCCTACATTGAAAGGTCTGGCAATTTCTATTTTTAAAAAAGCAATAAATTAAACAAAATTACTTTATTTTCTTTTAATTTTCTTTCTTTTTTTAATAAATTTTTTAATAGATTTTCAGTAGAGTTTTGTTTGAATAAAAATTTATTGTTTTATTTATTTATTGTTAAAAAAACCAAATATTTAAATAAATTCTTTTAAAATGTTATCTGGTCTCTTTTTGAGAAAATAAGAATGTAAAAATAATATAAATGAATGCATGCATACTTCCTTGAATTGCTAACTCGTAGAAAGATATTTCAATATACTCGTAGGCCTTAGTTATAGCTTCTGATATGTATTATTCTTCATTTTTGTACTCTTTCTTTTTAAGCTAATCAAGTTGCAAATCAATTTCATCAATAAGCAACTTGCTAGCATATTCTGAAAGAGACCAGCCACCATGGCCATCAAAAACTGCACAAACATAAGCATCAATGTTCTTTAACTGCTTGCACACATGTCTATCTTCAATAGGATCGTTTGCATTATATTCAGTTGAGGCTATTCTACCAGTAATTCTGTTTTTTTTCAAGTTGTTTTTTCCCCAAAAGCAATTAATTTATTCCTTTTTCCTTCTCTAGTCTTCTAAGAACAAGAAAAGAGGAACCAAACCTGCAATCCAGTAATTAAAACCTTTTCTTTATTGATCTCTTTGGAAGTTTTACTCTTAATTATTAACAACTTATGTTATTTCACTGCTTTGCTATTATTGGTTTTAATCTAGTTAATTTATAAAATAAAATTGCGAAAACCTTTCATTTTAGAATAATTCAATCCAATACCATACTCTAACGCCAAAATTAGTTGGTCAAGAACATTCTTTGTTGAGATAATCTATGTTAAAATAGATTGCTGCCCATCTTCAGCCCTTAAGTAAATTTCTACAAAAACTGACTCATCCTTATATATTATCTAAAAATGATTAATTTTATAGCTTTTTGAAAAGTTTTTTAATTAATTTAATTAATATCTTTATACTTTGCCAACCAAACATGTATTTATTATTAATCAATCAATTAATTAATTAAGTAATTACTCATTTAATTTATTTATTTATCCAATCTCTTCAAATACTTGTTTTTAAAGTCAAAAACTATCATTTAAAGGCACTAAATTTTATCACAAATTAAAATTTAAAAGATAAGAATGCAATCAAACAAATAAATAAATGCAATCTTAAACAACTAAAAATATGATAGATATTATTTAAAATTATACAAGAATTTTCTAGAAAGTAATTTATTTATATGAATATATTTTTGCTTAAAAACTGTATTTATCATACTATTATAAATAACCTCATTTAATTTCTTTGATTTAATTTTAAACATATTTTTGTTTTATAAATACTTTATATAAAGATGTTCTTTACCTAAATATGCTATATCGATTTGTAGTTTTTCGAGATAAAAATTTAGGTTATAAAATGTGCTTTCATATGTATTTTCTTATAATTATTATTCAAAGTTTTTATTATTTTAAATTAGTAAATTTTTCTTTATTTAAAAATTCAAATTTATGTTTGCTTTTTAAGTTTTTTAAGTGAATATTTGCAAAATCGATAAAAATCTATTAATAAAAAACAAAATTTTTGCTTTTCTTTTTAACTAGCTAACTAACTAACTAACTAACTAACTAATTAACTAACAAACTACTTACTAACAAAATGGCATAATAAATCTAAAATTTGTTAAATTTAAACAATAAAATAATATTTTTTTTAATTGAATATTTTAGTAAATTAAAATTAAAAAAAAATTATTTTAATTAGTTAAATGAATGAATGATAAGTTTACTAAATATTTTGATAGATTCAATATTTAATTTTGAAATAATGAAAATGCAAATGTTTGTTTTAAAAATAAATACATTAAAAATATTTATTAAGTTATTGTTTGGTCAAATAAATAATGATTTAAAATATTTTATGATTGAATTTGAAAATAAGAAGAACTATTTAAATAAAAAATTAGTGGATATTATCAAAATTAAATCTAGTTATAAGGATTTTTTTTTTAAATTAATTTTTGAGACGTTCAAGAAGAGTTTAAGAGTTTGTTAAATAAATAAGCAATCAAAAGACTTTTTTGAAAAGCAGAAGATTTGGATGAAAATGAAATTAGTTTTTTTAGTATTAATTTAATTAAATTTTATGAGCATATTTTGTCAGATTTTGCAAAATTTACAATGCATTAACCACCCTGCTTTGGATGGTTTGTAGTTTATCATTCTGCAGTAATAAAAATATAATCAAAATTTATTTTAGCAATTAAGCTAGAAACTCACTCTATTCAAAACTTTATCTGCATCAAAAACTTCTGATAATCTTGATATTTGCTCTTAATATGCTGGTTAACAAACTTGCTGCGATGCTGAATTAGTTGGTTTGTTGAAATAGCTAGCTTTTTCAAAATACACAGAAATGGAAAAATATAATTCATTTTATGGATAAATTCTATCGAATATTGGTTTTTCAATCAATCTGTGTGGAGCTAAGAACAGTGATCAACCAAACGATCTTGACAAAAGCGATACTGGTATTAAAGAGATCGAAATATTTAAGAGCTAATATAAATAATGCTAAATCCAAGTAATCTAAACAACTATTAGATTTTATAGAGGTTAAGTGTGTTCAATTTGTGCTGGGTTGGACAATATACAAAATTATTTTGCAGGCAACTCAGATGCTTATTTAGATTAAAATAGCTTTAATTCTTACTATAATGATTTGGTTTCGTCAATGAAATGCATGGAAAACCTAAGAAATCAATTTCCAAGTATAGTAGATACTTTATTTGATCAGTTATCAGATTAAAGTGAACAGTGTAACTAAACAAAAAGTTTGTATGATAAAATGCTCACAGATAATTTGAATTATGCATGTTAAGGCTAAGACTGTGAGTCGAGCTGTAGTAACTTATATTTTCTTAGTGTTGATTTAAGCTAACAAAATTGTGCTATTAATGCTTTTGTGCCTAACAATATTTAAGATTAGATTTAAGAAATAAATACAAATGGCTATTACAATCACACTGTAAACTATCAATCATATTCTCGACTATTGCCCTAAATATAGAAATCAAATTTTTATTTGTCTAAGAATGGAATTCAGTCTTATTTGCTAGATTCTACTTAAGATTAGCAAGTTTTAATTGAAGGATCTGTTTACAACAACTCATCTGTTTTATATTTTTCATATTTATTAGGTGCTTTTATTTTTAGCCTTTTGTGTTGAGTTTTTTTTTCTATTTTATGGAATTATTTTTTGTCATTCAAATTTCAAGTATGAATAATTAATTAATTCAATCTTGTTTAACTTTTTCTACTTTTTTTATCATCTTTTTTAAAAATTTCTTTCATTTTTAAATAAAAAATAAGAAATTTTCCAAATTGGAAGAGTTTGGATTGACCTAATTTGCGTCAGCTTGATTTACATTAAAAATAAGATAAAAACACTATTTGTTTAAAAAATAAATTATATTATGATTGACATACACATAAACAAACAAACAAATAAACAATTACACACTATACACTCCAAATACAACCATATTTCAGTATAAAATTATCATTTTCACCTTTTATCAACCAATCAGTTTAGTGAAATAGCTGGCAAAGTCATTGTTTTAAAGCTAATTAGCTTAAATTTTGTTGTATAATTTTTTGAAAAATTAAACACAAAAGAATGTGTTCAAAGAAATTCAAAATTTTGAGTTAACAACCTTCAATTGGTTTATTGATTTAAGTTAATAAATTTTTATTGAAAATAAAGTTATTTTGTTGTAGACAAAAGTTTTTAAAAGATTATAAAAGCAGTTTTTGATAATTTAATATGCGTTGAATTTAAAACGGAGTCATTAATGAAGTACTAAAAAGATATGTTTGATTGCCTCCTTATTGTAATTGAAATAAAATTTATTAATCTATTCGTAGATATTTAAATAAAATAATAATTAAAAGCTTACACCGATTGAATATTTTGCATGAAAATGATAAATAAATTTGATTAAAATTTAAATAAAAATATAATTTTTAAAAAATAAATTCATCAAATAAGATTTTTGTGTTTGAACAAATAGAATTAAATAATTATTTATTTATTTCTTAGTATAATTGAAATGAAATTTGTAATTTATTTTAGTATTTGAATATTTTTATAAAATTTAAGTTTTTGCTTTTCGTAGATCACTCGAAGCTTATCGTGTAAATAAAGCAAGCTGAAAAAAAAGTAAAATCATGTGTTTTGTTTTGAAAAAAACTAAGAATAATTTGATTTAGTTTAAATAAATAAATAATAAGATGATTTGTTTAATCTTTAGAACTGATTTATTGACGTAATACAGCTTTTAAATTTGTTAGAGTTAATTTGGTATAAGATCTAAAGGTTACTTGTATTATATTATATGATATTATTAATTCATTGAGGTTATAGAGGAATGTACGGTAATTTAATATTCTTTGATCAGAAAGTTTTCTATTTTTAAAGCTTAATTAAAACAATAGGCAAAGTACAAAAAAAGAAATAAAATGAAAATAAACCTGTTGTTTTCATCAGCTTTTTTATCAAAAAATTAGAATTGAAAAATACGTAATTTGCGGAATAAATGTAGCTTCTAAAGTAAATAAGAGTGGTTTGTGAGAATAAAATGTGATATAAATAGCTGAGGTGAGTTTTTGAGCAATAAGTTAAGTATTTTTATATTTATTTCATTAAGAATTTTACTTGTAAGAGAAAGGGAAGAAGAGGATGAAATTTTTAATCATTTTAAATTGGATTTATTGGTTAAATAACCTGATGAAATATTGATTTCTTAACTCCTCGCTTGCATTTATTTTAGTTTGTTTGTTTGTTTTGTTTTTTTTTTTTGCAGGACTAGTTGAGGGATGGATTCTTGATTGATTGATTGATTGATTGATTATTAAAAAAGAGGAAGAAAAGCTAAAGAAAACTTCAATAATTTTTATTAAGATAATAATTTGAAAAAAGAAAATAACAAACATTATTTGCATTTTTTAAATATAAAAAAACAAACAAGCAAAATAAATATTAGAAAAATACAAGTAATAAATTTCATTCATTTCTAAATAGTCTAAATAAATGAAAGACCCTATCAGCAAAGCAAATCCATGTCCTCCTTCTTCTGTTTGCGAACAGGAAGATGAAGAGAAGAAGAATTCAGCTCCCCTTACTGGCATTTTCAAGCTATTTAAAAACACTTTCGTGATCAAGGATTTTGAAGACTTTTTCAGAATCCTTTGCTACATAATTATTAGTATCTTCATATTCTTCATTAATAGTGTTATCTAGTTCCGTCAATATAGCGCAGAAAGAAACATTTATAATATCCCCTGGAGCTATAACATACTTTCTATATTAGTTGTCTTCCTCTTATTTGTAATTTGAATATTATAATCAATAATTATTAACAGAAAGTCGCTAATTTATCTAATTTGTGCGTGCACCCACCAATTTAAAACAAACAAACAAAGAAATAGCAACTTATTTATTATTTAAACAAGAAATACATTTTTCAATACTGAATTCTACTTTTAACTATCAAAAGGGCTATAAAAAAACACTTAGAGTCTGCCTTAAGGATTGGGTCATTAGAAATCTAAATGAAAAATATGTTGGCGCCTAAAAGGAAGTCCGTGCAAACAAGATACTCAAATGGATCCAAGATTCTACTTATTACTCTTGCACTACAGTAAAACAAAAAAATCAATTATAAAATCATATAAAAATCAGCCAATAATAGAGCGAAAAAATAGACTTTCATTTTCCAATCAAAGATAAGCAACAAAACAAACAAATGTTATTAATATATAGGCTCTTCATAAATATATTAAATAATCCCACAACAATTTATCACCATCTTAATAGGGTTAAACTATTGTTGTCAAATTTGAAAAAGAATATCAATTAATTAATTTTAGCAATTAAATATTTGCAAATAAATAAATAAATATATAAAGAGATACTTTGATAGTTAGTTAGTTATATGATTCATATCACCAATATAAGACTAAAAATATCATCTAATTTTTTTATTATTTATTAATTAGATTTTTAGTTTGATCGCATTTAAAGATGAGATTTTCATGCCTAGCGTATTTGGTGGTAATGGTACCTGCAGTGGAGCTCTCTCTTAATACCCTAATTTCCCTCCTAGCAACGTTGTCTTATTTTATCACTTAGTTCAATTTGGTTGCCACACATACTCCTTCTTCGAACTCGTGTTATTTAGAAGACATGAAGACTCTAAATTCTATGAATTCACTCTTCATCACTTCATGGCTGCCGGTTTGATTTTCTACAGCGGAATGTACAACTTCCTTTATGTTTCAGTTTTGGTTTTAATTATTCACGACATGGGTGATATTTTCGTCGCTGGTGGCAGATTCTACGCTGATATGAAGTTCAAAAACAGGTATGTCCTCTACGCTATTATGGGAAGCGCTTTAATTGTATGGATTGTCTCTCGTATCTTCGTTTATCCTAGCTGCATCATCTATACTTGCTGGTAGGTAATGGGCAACCCTGCTTGGGGTGTTTGGTAAATAAATAAAATTTTTTTAGTTAATAAACAAAGCATTTGCATGCATAAAAATGCCTTTATTTGATTCAAATAAATTTGATGTGTATGATCCTATTTTTAACTCCCTCCCTCCCTAAAGAATAAATGAATGAATTAATTAATTATCTTTCAAATTTATTTGATTTCAGTTTTTATCAAATAATTAGCCTCAATTACACAAAAATTAATGAATAATATTATAAGTATTACGTATACTGTAAGCTAAGCAAAAAGATTCAAAATTTATTGACTTTTTTAAAGGAAAATTAATTAACACGTATTATTATTTAAATAATTAGGGATATTGTCAAGTACTGCTATTACTATATGTTTGTTTAATTAGTCATTCTCTTCTTCATGCATTGCTATTGGACTATTTTTATGCTCAAGATTGTTTTCGAGTACTCTTCAAAGCCTGCTTATAAAAATCTCTACGACGATTCTGATTTCGCAAAGCTTAAAAAGAGACAACAAGAAATGGAATTATAATAAGAAAAGAAATCTAAATGAAAGAAACAAAAATTAATTAACTAGATTATTATTTTGATTTGCCAAATAAATTTTTTACATAAAAATGCCATTTATATAAAGCAATCAAAAGCCAATAAATAATAATGAATCAATGAATGAATAAATCCATAAATAAATAAAATAAAAACATTTCAAAGCATATTTACGCTATTATTTTATTTTAGTAAATTTATTTTTTATTTATTTTATGTATTGCATGCCCTTTACTTTACATCTTTTATGTTTTGAATTCTATCTACTCTTTAAGCGAGAAGCTAGCTAGCTTTCTTAACTCCTATTTATTTATTTTTTTAATTATCTATTTTTAAATAATTCAAAAAACAAAAATTGATTCAAAAAACTAATAACTCAAAAAAAAAACTGACTGTTTTAATAAGAGTTATTCAAATTATTTATTGCTTTTTATTTTTGCTAGTGCTTTGAATTCTTAAAAATATAAATAGAAATTCTGAAATTTAAATAATTCAACAGTTTATGAATGGATGAATAAATTATTTCTTATTAATATAGTTGATTGAATTAGAGTTAAAATTATCCATTTTTTATTTAAAAAAAATAATAGTTTGAAATATTGAATATGTTCATAATTAAAATAGTTTTTTTAATTCAATCAAAAGTTGTTTGAAACTAGAATTGTAATATCTTCTTCTAATAGTAGATCTATTTTGAAACATTCTTTTATAAATTATTCAAAAAATATACTCCATTGAAAATACTGATTATTTATTTATTTTTTAACAAATAAGGTAACATCCATAAATTTACCAAAAATAAAGGTTCCAAAAGTGTTAAATAGAAATTTGAATATAATTTTAGAAAGTTCAGATTAATAAAATAGTATAAATTATATTTAAATTTTGTTTTGTTTTGGATTATCCATTTTATTTTATTAACATCCTTTAAATTTAATTAAAATTGAAACATATTTTTTAAAGTTGTTTTTAAAAATGGTAAATAAATAAATAAATTAGTATGCTAAAATAATTACTAGAAATTATTGAGCTAATTAAATCCTTTACATTTTCTATTTAAAATTATTTCTATTTTCTATAAAAAAAGGGTAACTTTTAATTTATTAGTTTATTTATATTAATTTTAATATTTTTTGCTCTTTAAATATTAAATATTTATTAATAATATTTATTTTAAATAAAATATAAATAATTTAATTCATTTCTTCTTCTCCTGATAACGTAATTTATTTATTTATTTTATTCTTTATTTTTATTTACAGAATTAGAAAATATTTTTAGAATAAAAATTAATTAATTTTTTAAGTAAATTATTAACATAATCTGGATATTTAATTGATTAAACTTTTTTATAAAATTAAAGTATTATAATAATATTATATTTAAAATTATGTATAAAAAGTTTTATATATTCATAAAAATAACTTAATTAAGCACTTATTGTGCCTGCAATCTTCAAATTTCGTTTTTTACTCAGGACTATGGAATTTAAAAAACAAAAATTCAATAATAAAAAGCAAATTATTTTTTATTAATAAATATTTTGAATTATTTTTTATTAAAAATTATACAATTTATAAGATTTCAATATAAATTATTTTAATTAGTAAAATATTTTAGTGAATATTATTTAGTTTAAATTTTTGTTAGAAAATAAATAGCTAAATCAATAAATAAATTAAAAAATTAAAATTGTACAACAAAGAAGTTTTTTTCATGCTTAAATGATTAAATAAATTTAATTTGTTGGAATTTAAGTGAAAATTTTATTTTTAAAAATAAATGAATTATAAAAAATTCAATAATAAAGAAATAAAAAATATCAATTATGAACAATACTTTAAGATAATATTTACAAAAAACAAAATAATATTTAATATCATTAAAATTTTTTAAAACATTTTAGAATTATTTTTTTAAAAATATTAAATGAAAAAATAAGTTATGATTTTATACTAAAAATCAAAGAAATTATTAGCTTATTTTATTATTTTTAAATGTGATTCACCTAAATAATGACATAAAAAAGAATATCATAGGATTGGTTGATTATTTAAGTTATTTCAACTTTTAAATATTATAAAGTTTTTCTACGTATATTGATTGATTCCTGTTTTCTGTTTAAAACATATAAATTTATTTTGGGGAGTGGATATAGATAAAATTTAACTTTAGTATACTACTTTTGTTAATATTTTGTTTGGTAGCTCAATTTAAGCTAAAAATATTTGCTTTTTTAAATTCCTACTTTTTCATTTTTTTTTTGGATATCTTTAGTGGAGAAATTTTAAATGATGAGATCCATGATCTTGTTACATTGATTGTTGAAGGAATAAATTAATTTATAATACCTTTTTTATTTTTAAATTAGATTAGACGTTATTCGGGGAGCAATAAATTTAAAATGATGTAGATAGATAAATAGACTGGTAGGTTCTAATAAATCTAATTTATAAAAAGTAAAGAGAGGTTTTTAATATGCAAAAAATAAGATATAATTTAAGAGAAAAACATAATAAATAGATTAATATGAAATAGATATAATAAATTTATTATATAGTGTGTCACACAAGATATATTTAATATTTTTTAATCTAAATAATAAAGTTTTTTAGCTATTTGTAAGTTTGATAATAATCAGGAGAATATAATGTTAAAATTAATAAATAAAAAAGATGACTTTTTGGAAATGATAAATAGGCTTAATAATAAAACAACAACACAAATTAATTGTATATAAAGAAGACAAAATATTTCAAGTTTATTTTAAATAGATTGATTGATGTAAGACATTTTTAGTGAGGGTTAGATGCAGTTTTTAATTGAATAGTTTATAAATGTTAAAAGAGTGACCTTTTTAATTTTACGAAAGTAAACATGAAGGTCTGTCTTCTAATCAAGATTGGTTTTTATATATGTTTGTTTTTATATATTAATATGCAAGATTTTTTTGAGAGATATTCATTTTTGAGTTTAACTCATAAATGAGAAAAATAAATTCTTGCAGTTTAAATTAAAATGGTAAATAATTAAATAAATAAATAATTTATTTATTCATTAATTGGTTAATAGTTGGTTATTTTATTCATTTATTTATGTATTTGTTTTTTTATTTATTTTGAAATGCTTATTTCATACTGTAACACTATTAATTTTATTACTATTTATGATTGAGTAAATTTTTGTCTAGGTTTCTTATACGATCCAATTATTAAGATGCTTTTATTTATTTATTCATTCGTTCGTTCCTTTATTTATTTATTAGTCTATATGTTTTTATATGATTGATTGTAAAGCTTTTTGAATTATACTGTAAAAAATTTGCTTTTATTTAAATGAGAGTTATTTTTCATGAAATATGTGTGTTGTTGTTTTGATATACAAGATTTCGTAATATATTGATTGGTTGATTGTTATATCATCTTAGAGTTTCAAAAGGACTTAACTGCTTCCTTTTATTCCTTGGCTTCAGGTTTTACTTCTTGGTTAATCTTCCAATTGGCAGCTATGTATAAGAAAGCAGCAAGGACAATAATTTTAGCACTTTCATGATAGACTTGGTTTTCATGTAAAATGATAATGGCCTTTTCTAATAATTTGAAGATTTGTTCATAGAACATAATGTTGAAAGCATTGGCAAGGACTGTTTGAGAGAGCTTAGGGAGGAGTCCTCTGAAGAAAGCTGGGATACCACCTTAAATGTAAATGGTCTTGATCATTTAAAGGTAACCTTATTCTTTGGCAATCTATTAATAAACAAAGAGAAATTAGTTAGTTGAAATTGGAGATTTGGGAATAATTTTTGTAGAAAAAAAACTAATAGTTTTGTTAGTGAGGGAGTGGGAAGATATTTATTTGTTAATTCTTAATGGTTTCATGAATGAAGCATTAATTTTAATTTTTTTCTAATTAAGAAATAGAAGAAAGAATTTATAAGTACGTGAGCTTTAGTTCTAAGGAGTTAGTAAGGATAGGTGGCAACAGTGGCAAAGAATTTACCGAGAGCTCCACCAAAGAAGAAAATGAGAGCATCATACTTACTGTCAATGAACAAACTTTGAGCCCAGATCTTGTAGGATTCGTAGATCATGTAGTTGATGATGGGGTTAGTAACTAAAATTAAGGAAGTGCTGAGACCTTTGAAGAATGCTTTTAAACCATCTTCTTGATACATTTGCATAGCAACAGTGATCACACCACCTTTAGATTTAAGCATACGTGTTTAGAGGACCCAGAAGGGGTTGGTGCAAATGGAGGCAATTAAACCAGCAAGCATGGAGCACTTGGCGTATTAAAGCATGGAGGATTAGTAAGTACCAGTGGCAATTTTCAAGAAATTATACCTATTGATGCATAATTAAGAAGAAATTAGTATAAAGTTACATGAATAAAAATTGCTTTTCTATTATATAGAGTTTTTTTGGTGGTTTCTTTCTAAATCTACTATTTGGGTGAATGAGTAAATAAATGAATGAATGAATGTATTTTGGTGGACTATTACTTAAGTAAGAGATTTACCAAACAAATAAACTCTATATAATATTTAAGCTTTGCTTGCTTGTATTAGGGCAAAAATTAAGAAATGTTTACCAGAAGAAGTAAACGAATTGAGAGACTATGTTACCAAAAATGACTGGGATGATACCTCTGTAGAATCCTATTTTATTTTTAAATTAGAATAAGTTAATTTTAATGTGATATTGTGTGTAGTTTTGTTAGTAAAATTCATTTCAGATTTTTGGCCATCTGTAAAAATTTGCATTATTATTTAAAATGATCTCTCTTAAAAATGTTTAAAAAATGAGTTTATTTCACTTAAACTGCATTAAAATTTTATCAAACTATTGTTATTCAATCCTCCAGACGATGGAGGATTAAATTATTTCAGCGCTGGTGATCAGCGCCTTTGCATTTGTTAGGAATTTCCTTTTTTTGCTAACAAAAAATGAAATTTTTGGGAATTGCGCATTACAAAACAAAATGTTTTTAAACTGTCAGAACTAAAGTTTTTGATAACAGAATATGGATTGTTAATTTAGTAACTTAGTTATGCAAAATGAGACCCAGATCCTCTTCAAACTCTCAGGCTCGACAAAAATGAACTCTCAGGCATGCAAGAATGAGCAATCGAAAAGGTTGGTTGATTGGTTAATATCAATAATTATTTGGTTTTTTTCGAATTCTCATTCAGTAATGCCTTCTTTTATCCCCTGCTTAGTTAATTTATTTATTTATTGGTTAGCAGTGAAATAGGGGTTAAAATTCTAAATTAGACAAGACTAAGAACTAACTAACAGTTCTGTTCAGTGATTGTCGAGAGGTTATTAAAGAAAATTAACATTTATTTGTTTTAGCAGCAAAGAGGGTCTCAGCAACAACAATTATAGACAGACAGACAATTTGGATATAGAGAAAGAATATGCATAATTTATTTATTTATCATGTAGATAGTTGTTTCCGTGCAAGAATATAAATGAATTAGTTACTTATTCTTTGTACAAAATTCATTATAATTGGGGGTTGTTGTATAGCGCATTTTGTTTGCATAATTCTATACAAAATGTATAAAGAAACAATAGTTTTAATTTAAATGCAAAGAATTAATGAAGCAATAGTTATTTAGTTAGTTAGTTATTATGAAAGTTATTTCATTCTCAATTACTTAGTAATTAAGTAAGTTATAAATAAACAGATTTTCATATAAAATGAAAGGTTTAAATGAGGGAGAGAAAGAGAAAGAAAAGCATTAAAAAGAGAGTTGATTTTTTTATTTTATTTGATTATTTTAAAAATTCTGTAGCAAGGTTTATTCAACCTCTGATATTTGCTTGTTTGTTTGTATCTATGTTTGCTGCTGCTTGTTTGTTTGCTAAGTTTATGTAATTGATAGCTAGCTTTGCTCATTATAAAAATGAATGTGAAAATCAAATATATAACTAGTTACAATGCTACATATTGATAAAATTTTATATTAGAGATAGCTACAACATCAAACATAAAAAAAATATATGTATGAAGGTAGATTTTTCTGAGGAAATCAGAGAGTAGAAATGATTGATATCTAGTGCTATCATGTGTTCTTTGAGCTAGATATTAGTTAAGCAGTTGATAGGAAAAGAGAAAGAGAAAGAAAGAGTGAAAGAGAGTTGAGATTATTTATTTTATATAAATCTATAACTATTGAAAATATAGACAAAGTAGCTTTTGTTTGTTTTGTTTACTTGGCCTAACTCTTTATCAAAAATTGAAAGAGATTATTTTAGACGGTGTAATTATAAATTAAAAGGAAAAAATACTGTTTTGAGTTAAAATAAATAAAAATCTATCTCTATCTAGGTTATATTCTTGATGCTAAGAATTTTATTTATTTAATTTTAATAATTTTTCTAAATTTTGAATTGTCTTTCTGATATGTATTTATTTCAGATTTTATTTTTCAATTTCGATTTTTTAAAAATGGGGAAAAGAAAAGGGAAGAAAAAGAAGAATGACAGCAAACATCTTTCGATGCTTGATGCGATGATGGCCATAAATACTGATTTTATATAAATTATAAATATAAAAACAAGAAGCTTTTTTCTTCTTGCTAATAGTGTACCTTGAATACCGCTAGTTTTATGTATTTTTTTAATAGTGGTGGTTATTGATGTGTCTTCTTCGTTATTGTTCTTTTCACTAGATTTGATATAAATTAAGTTAAAATATTGATTATTTTATTCATTATTTATTTGTTTGTCTGTTATTGGCCTTATAAAAATATGTATGAGATTCCGCTTTTAACTGCTTGTAATTTGATTTCAAATATTTTGTAGGAGAAAGGAAAAGAAAACATGTACAAGGGAAAAAGAGAAATGTCCTACAGTGAAATAGTACAATTTATTTATTTGAATGTGAGAATAAACTCTACTGAAAGATGGTTTCGTTTTTGGTGCAAACATGCAACTAGGTTACATCCAACAACGAGACATCCGACCTTAGAGTCTAAAACAATATCTTAGAAACATGCAAAGATATATAACTAAATCACACATGCAATAAATAAATAATTAAATGAAGAAAGAAACTTCAATGTAATAAATGACAAGCAAGCTTAAAGGGAAAAAAGGCAAAGAAGAAATAGCAATTCAAAAATATATCAAACAAATAAACAAATTAATAATTAAATTACCTCAATTATAAGTGGGTCTTAATCTAGTCGATAGGGAAGAGTAAGCAGGTTGACATGACAGCAGCGACAGACCCTGCTATACCGTGGAGTATGACTTCGTATGGGAACATATGTATATGACTTTAAGTGCAGTTATTAATTTCTTTACGTTATAGTTTTTTTTATTGTTGTTGTTGTTAGTTGCTCGAGGTTTGGTGGGGGGAATGTGAGTAATGAATACGGTTGATTGATTGATTTATGAATAGAAGATTTAATCAATAATTGTTTGTTTATTTCTTTCTTTCTTTAAATTTATTTATTATTCTTTAGTTTTGAAAAGAATTAGTTGTGATGATGATTTTTTTTTTTTTTGAGGAGAATTTACAAAGTTTTATGTTTTTTAAAACAATAATAATTATAAACAGAAGTCTTATGCTGAAGGTCTTAAACCGCTTGTGATAGAAGCAGAAATTAATTTTTTTTCTTTTAAATTTAATGAAATGACAAGTAAAAAGTGGGGGCTGATTAAGAAATAAAAAATTACAAAAAATACATTCTAACTTGAAAATAATTAGAATATATTCATTGAATTAATTATTTTTATGAGCCTTAATCGGAAAATAAAAAAATAGACTGATAGAAAAAGAGATAGGTTAATAAATTTAGAGATTGGGGGATTTTTTGCTTATAATACGAATTGAATATATGTTTAATCATAATTAAATAAATAAGGTAATTTTATCTGAAATGAGATCCATTTGAATATTATTATTATTTATATTTATTTACTTGAATAGGGAATTAATTTATCTTTCGCACTATGAAATATAGAACCATTATTCTTTCATACGTAAGCATGTCTTCAGCAAATACTAAGAAAATCCTTACTTCACTAGAAGATTTTAGCAAATTAATCTACAGCAGTTAATAAATTTATCCTATGTATAAACAAATTACTAACTTTTATCCTAATTAAAAAAAATACCTTTTTGTACTTCTCTCTCTCTCTTTGCTTTTTTAAGTTATAAAGATTTCAGCTAAACAAGTAAATAACTAACTCAAACTTCCTCATTCGAAAATCTAAGCAATTTCTAAAATGAATCTAAAATATTTGTTTAATTTTTTATCTGATAAAAAAACAAAAAAATTTTTATATTTTAAAATATAAATTTATCTTATTTGAAATATTCGATAAAATAGTACAAAATAGTACGAGCACTCTTTTATTGTTTATATATTTGGTTAGCAGAACAAATCCATATCTTTTACTGTAAAACGCTTATTGTTTACATTAAAATATGCAAAATGTTCAACTTTTTACCAATATCAACTTTTCAAGTTAAACAATGTCTAAAATTTTTATCAACCATTTTATATTCATGCTGTAACATGTATAACTAGATATAGACTCATTTGAAATTTTTAATAAAAATTATTATTAAAACAAGTTTGTTTTCTTAGATATTAAAAGAAATATGCTCTTAAATATTTTTTTAAAAACTATTTAGAAATTATTAAATAAAATAATTTTAAGTATTAATTATTTTTAGAAAATTCAATATTTATTTATTTATTTTCCTCAAAATCAAAAATTAACAAATTTATTTAAAATACATTCTAAGATACTTTCTTGAGAGTTTTTAAAAATATCAAAGATAAAATCTAGATTATTTAAGCTGAAACTATGTTTCAAAATTAAGTGTAGAAGACAAAAATTAGATCTTATTAAAAATCTTTAAAACTATTAAGATAAGCTAAATACCATAAATAATGTTTTTAATTCACTTAAAGCTAAAATATTCTTTGTAAAATAAGTAGTAAATAAATGAAAAAATTAACTTATCAACTTTCGAATAAAAAATGAAACAAACAAAAAAATAAAGTTGTTAAATGTTTGAGAACAAAATACAAATTATTTTTATAAGCAAGCAATAAATTTAAAAAATTTTTATTGGAATTCTTATTTTAGAATAATTTTGTAACTATTTTTGAATTAATTTGAATAAAATATTTTTATTTAAAAGCAAAATTACAAATTAATGCATTTCTACTTCAAAATATTTAAGAAAAATAGCTTTTAGCTTTGAGATATTTGTTAGAATTTTCTCATAAAATTAATGAAAAGTTAGAAATTCAAAATAATTATGAAGTCAGAAAATAATAGAAATAAAAATTTAAATTAAGCAAATATATAACTAGAAATAAAAAATAAATCTAAACAATAAGAGCGCAAATAAAACAATGAAAGGTAGGTAGGCAGGCACTCTTATTTAGTTAAAATAGTAAAATAAAGTTTTGTGTGTGCAGTTTAAATTGAAACACTTTGGAAAGCGAGAATTAGTATTTAACTTAATAAATAAAGAAAGAAAGAAAGTAGGAGATGTTTGTTGTTATTGAGATATTTACATATTAGCTGACAAACGATAAATGAATGAAAGAGACAAGCGACATTTAAATTAGAAACTAAAAATATTAGTCTTAGAGAAAAAAGTAAATTTAATAGGAATATGCAGTGTGTGCACAGAATACTATTTTATTTTGATTTATAATAAAGCGACAATTATCCCGCAGAAAATCTAATTAGCTTAGAGAAATCAATATTTAAGCCTAACTAAAAAAAAAAAAAACATAGATATTTTTTAGCTCTAATAAAGAGGCTAATATTCCTCACTTATTCATTCACTACTCTTTAGCTAACTAACTAACAAACAAACAAAGAAGCAAACTAAACTGCGATTTATAGCCAATAGTTAAATAGGTTAATTTAAAAAGAGTAAACTCCAAAGTTAGAACCAAATAGTGATAGCATTTTATAGTTTATTTTTTAAGTTAAAACGAAGTTATAAGCAAGCATTTATCATTGAAAGTTTCAGAATCATTCAATCTAATTCTAGAGCATGATAAATTAATCTAATTCGAACAAATACAATAGTAGTCACTAGCAGCAATAACATTAAAACTACTACGGATAATATCCATAAAATTCTTCATTTATCACACCATTATTTAGTTCTTCTACTGTCCAGCCAAAAGTATAAAATCTATTTGAACAATCTACAACTGCTCCTTAAAGCATTATCAATTAGCTTGATTTTTTTAATGATTCTTGGGATGCTCTAGCCTACAAGAAATACTAAAACAACACTAATATAGAATAAAATGATTCCCAATTCTTTAATATATTCGCTCCTTGCTAGTAACAAACTCAAAATATGAACTAATTTCATCAATTACCTATCATATATAGTCCTTTTGATTCCTCATAGAGCTACTAAACTTTTCAAAATATACCTCAATTTAATACTTCTCCCTACACTCCTCAAAAGTAAAACTTGCAATCAAACTAGTAGAAATCTAATAAAAAGTGGACGCCTGGAAGCATCAACTCAACTCCTCACACTGCTCCATGCAGTTCTATGAAGGAAGACCCCAACTAAGTCTCCAATTAATTTATTAATTAATCAGATATTACTGAATTTTAATACAACATAAACGAATAAACCAATAAGAAACATCAAATTTAAAAATCTAAAACTAATTGCTGTATAAGTGCAAGCTCCAGTTGCAAATCTTCAAATTGCAATTCTGATTCAGAGGAATCATGCTTTTTATCAACAAACACCCATATCTCCTCTGCTTCTCAAAATAAATAGCCTAAAAAGGTCTTTATTAAAAGCCACATTGAAGAAATCTGGAATAGACCATATGATGGAACATTCAACAAAAAAAGCTCTCCCGCTGTTTATTGAAAATCAACAAACATGTGTGTATGTATACACATTTTAATTTATTGTCTTACCCTCTAAATTATCAATTTTGTTAGTCTCACTTTTTTAATCCAAATTTTGCATACAGAAATTAAAAGAAATCAATTACTGTTGAATAAAATAATAACAACTTATTTTTAAATATATTAATAACAAATATTAAAACCAACAAATAAAAATATTTTACTAAAAAATTATATAAATTATTATCAAGAGAGGCAAAACAAGCTTGAAAGATACTTATAACTAAGTAACTCTGTCGATTGATATCAATAATAAACTAATTATTAAAATTAGTTCTTTTCAGAAATCTTTAAAATAATAAAAATCACTTATAAATTTTCTAACTAACATTTTTGCAATTTTGTTAAATATATAAACACAATCCATTCATCAATCTTTCCACATATACTTAACTATTAATGAATAAATAAACAAATAAATAAACCAACAACCAATCGTAATAGTTTTCATTTTTGAAAATACATAGGATAACTAATTCTAATAAATAAATCAATGCTCAATTTTAATTAAAGCATTTGATAAATTATATAATAATAGCAACAAAGAATTATTAATAAAATAGTTACTATAAAAAATAAATAAATAAATAATTTTTTTTAGGATTAAATTAATAAAAATTAATGTTTTGTATGTATGTATTCCTGTTAATTTTGTAAGTAATTTATTTTTTATCTTACTCGTTTATTTAAAGATATATTATTAATGATAAGTAATTTGTAAAATAGAAAGATGCCTAAAAAAATGAGGTGTTTGTGGGAGGAGCAGATGATATAAATTTTTCATCAATATGTTTTTACTAATTTCTCAAATAATATAAAATTAGTTGATTTCAAGATATTAAATTGATAAATATCTTTCCCTCACTCATAAGTAAATCTATATCGCATTGTAGAATATTATATTTTACATTAAATTACATTACAAAAAATCAAAGATTAATATGTATGAAAATTATGAAATTACTTCAATATATTTTAAGCAAATTTGTCAAAAGGTATTAGCTGATTCTGCTTTTGAGAATTATGAATATGAATTTATAAATATCTCCTTTTAATTAGAGTGAATTTAGTTAAGTAATACTTTAAAATAAGAGTAATTATTTATAAAAAGAAGAAAATTTAAGACAAAAAATTTTAAATTGAGAGCAAGCATAGAAAAAATTAATAACTAGCAAGAAGAAGAAAAACAAATATAAAAGAGACTAATAATTTAAATTAAAAAAAATAAGTTAATAAATTTAGTCTTAATTTTGATTTGAGAAAGTAAATCAAAGTAAGTATAAATACAAGGAACTTATCTAAAAGAATATGATTTTACTATAATATCTACTTATTTTCATAGGTTTGCTTTTTAAATTTGTTTATTGTATAGCTGACACTTTGCCGTTTTAACTTGAAACTGGTGTGTACTATATAAAGGTATTAAATTAAAATATATGAAAAAATAATGATTGATTTACATTATATTCAGGAGACTAACGCAATTGTTTACAAAGGACCGAAAGATAATAAATGGAGATATAGTACTTTGGATATAAAAGCAGGTATTACATAAACTTATATAATTGATGGAATGCTTGAGTTAAGTGGTTTTTATACTTAATATTTTCTTTAAAATGTAAATTTATTGTATATTATTAGCAATTTAAAATAAAATTTATTTTGAATATTAAAAGAATTAATAGTACCTCTACTTTTATAATTAAGGTGATGATACTTATTAAATAATTGATTTAAGTATACTAACTAGTAAAGGTTCAACAACTGCCATAATAAATAAGTATACAAGTGCCAAAGGATGCAAATTTTATTAATTAGTATCAAAATATGTAAAAAATTTAGCTAAAATATAAATAAGTTAGCAAGAAACAAAAAAAATTAAATATTTTTGAAATCTAAATAGGAATCACTTTATTACTAAAGTTGCGCTGTTAATGTAGATAGTTACATTTGGAAAGCGTCTTCTTTGGAAGGCTTAGAAACTGCTACTTCTCCTGTAAAATTCACCTATTAGAGATATACAAAGGAGTATATGGTAATCGATGAAACTTTTCTAGCTTATAAAGGAAAAGAATATACTAATTTTGTATCTATAAAGAGTATTCAGAGTATAAAATTATATGATGTAATATTTTTAAAATTAAATTTACAAATTAATTACTGCAAAGGTTCATATTTTAAGGTCACCTCAATTTCAGTTTATACATCTCACTTACCGCCTTTAACTTAACTAAACCAAATTAAAAAATCTTTTAAAAACGGCCTTAATATATGATCCTTTACCATATTTATATTTTTTTTAATTTTAATTAAAGGTAAAATAAATAATTTATTATTTATTTAATACATATTATGTATGTTCTTTAATATTTAGATTATTTTTAATAAGATATCTTTCAGATTAATATATTAATTATTTCATAAAAATAGCTAAAATATGATATATTTTTATTCGATTTTTTACTCTGTAAAGCAACTATGACTGGAATTACTTTTGAATGCTAAATAAAATATGATTTAGGCTTAAGTTTTGCAAATTTATATGACTGTGTCATATCTAAAGTTTTCAACTCAAATGGGGTAATTTATATTTATTTCCTAAAACATAATTAATTTTCATTTAAATATTTTTATTAACCATTAAATAAGAAAGATATAATATTTGTCTTTAACTACAATACAAATAATTATGAATTTTTAGAGGCTTAAACATTTAATACTATATCAACTATTGGAGATAGAATAAATATCGTATCTTAATCTCTATATTTTTTATAAATCAAAGTAATTAATTAAAATTATTTTTAATTTCTATTTTAAAAGTTATTTATTTTAAAATATAGAACTATTTTTATTTTAAAAGTTATCTTTATTCATTCACTTACAATTCTTAGTCAGCAAATCTTAATATTAAACTAATAACTTCATCTTTACCTTCTCCGTATTATTCTTATACTTATTATAATTTTGATGAATAAAACTTTTAATATGTAAAATTTCAAATTTTCATATTAAAAGATCTTTACTTTTAAAACTAAAAAATAGGGAAATTTTTTTTTTTTGCGTTAAGATTAAAAAGTTTTATAAATTGTAAATATTTAATCTATTTACTGCCCAGCTGGTTGTTAATATTGCCCTATTTAAAACCATAATTAATGCTGTAGTTCAAATTGCATAGAATGTAATGATGAAAAAACTTGTTTAACTTGCAGTACTGGATATATATTGTAATTAGATTAAACATGTGATATTAAAACTTGTCCTATTTCTGCTTAAATTGATAACATTAATAAAAAGTGTATATGTGATCCAAATGCAACTTTTATTAATAAAGAGTGTAAATGTAATAATTCTTATTATTTGAGTGGTAATTAGTGTTAAAAGTGTTAATCTAATTGTGATATTTGTTAAAACTCATCAAATTGTTAGTAATGTTCATCAGGCTTCTATTTATATCCAAATGGATCATGTCAATTATGTGATATTCAGAAAGGGTTTTATATCAAGTAAAAATTTAAAAATACTTCACTAGAATTCAATATTAAACAATTTTATTTTGATTTAATTAAACAAACTAACATATTTAATATAAATAAATAATTTTAAATAAATGATTTTAAAAAAAGTAACAATAATTGTATTTCTTGCGACTCATCGTGCTTAACTTGTGAAGGAAGCAGTTAATAACAATGCACAAGTTGCTATGATGGATTTTCTTTATTAAAGAAATAATGTTAATAAGTCTATCTAATATTAAATAATTCAGTTTTAAGCTAAGATTAAGTTCAAAATATAGATTAATCTTCAAAAACAGTTTCTAGCGTGTAAACATATAGCTCATATTCTTAGAATATAGCTATGAGTTTATTAAATTAACAAAGTTTTGCTATTGTTATTTAAGGATTAGTTAATTATAAACTCAGTTTTCTTGCTTTAATTAGCATTAATTTACCAGATCTTATTTATATGGTTATCAAAAATCAAAAAGGTATTAATTATTTTTACCATTTAAATAAATAAAAATCAAAAGAATTTTTTTTATTTTCAAAAATAGATTAGCTTCCTTAAAAGTAATTTTAAGTTCTGAATGTATTTAAAAGCTACTTAGATGAAAACTAGATAGATTACTGTGATACCAAATTTTATTCTGCTGATTTGCCTGATAATATATTATTTAACTGTGGGTCTGGATTAATTTTATTTTTTATAAGTCTCTTTACTTTTGTTTTATTTTATCTTTTAATAGAAAAAGTATAAAATAAATTTATTTAAAATTTATCTACAAAATTATATGATAATCTCATAAGCTCATTCGTAATATAATACTTCTAGCTTTGCATCTTAATTTTTGTAGTTGGTATCAATGCATAAATAAAATATTTCATAAACAACAATATTGAAAGTAAAGAAATGAACTTATGTCTTTCTATTGTATTGATATTTATCTCCTTTAAAATATTTTAATATCTGTTCTACTATCTAAATAGATAATCCAAAGATAACTAAAGTAGGACTTTTTACATTATTAATAGAGATAAAATTTAGAACCAAACAATTTATGAGTGCCAATTAAGAAGAAACTACCTTTTGATCAATCTTTTTATAGAAACTTTTCTTCTACCTACATTTTTTATACAGTTTAGTGCTTAATGGATGGTAGTATGTATAATATCAATCGTGCTTTATTTAGTTTAACTAATTATTACTATTATTTACAGACCATTTATTTCTAAGCTTACAAATGCTTTTTTTATTATAAACCAATTTTTTTGGCTTGCTCTATTTATTGAATACTTAATTGTCTGTTGCTATTGTTCAAAGTCTGATTATTAGGATTACGAAAGTGCCATCAACTATTCTAGTCTAATTTTAGTGCTTAATGTTTTCATCATATTGCTCTTATAACCAGCTTATGGGTTTCTATAAATTTTAGTATAAATATATGATTTTGTTAAAAGTAAATTGAGGTCAAAAGAATAAAATGCTTTTTATGAAATGCAATCAATATAATTAAATTAATAATAGCTTATGCCTTCAAGCTAAATTTAAGAAAAATTTTTTGTCTAAAAAACAAATCATTAAAAAAATATTTTTAGATTCAATCATTAAAAGTAAAAAAAGAATTAGTAAGAATATTAAATTTAAAATTGATTTAAATTTTTCATCATTTGCCCATCATATACTTTTACCAATAAAATGAATACCACAATTAAGTAAGCAAAACTAGAACAATAAAAAAATTTCTAAAATAGCTAAATATAATAAAATTATGAAGAGATTAAACTTATAACACCTTTTAACTTTTTTTAATAAATAATACCTATAAATGTTTATATAATAATATAAGCTTTTACTTGAAAAAAGACATTTAGATTAGATCCAGATCCATGTTCACAAAATCCTATTATATGCTATCTTTTTTTATGTATTTCCTTAAATATTTGATTTCATCCAGCTCAATAAATCACTTTATCTGGTTAGAGTAAATTAATCATAGAATATTGAAGATTCAGCAATAATATTGAGTCCTCTTCAGCTATAGTTATTATTTCAATTAGTGACACCAATAATAATTAAAGCCAAGGTTATTAATCCATCATAACAATAAAATTGTTTACTTACACCAAACTTATATTGCTAATAATCTCAAAATGGCTATAATCTACGAATTTAATTTTACACATATTAAAAAAATTCTTAATAATAATTATAATAATTTTACTTTTATTTGTATGACTTTAAAAGCATCATATATTGTTTCTTGTTTGCAGTTTTTTTTATATTATATTATTATCCTGCTCCATTCAGGCCATTTGTAAATTTTTACTATTTAAAAATTATTGCTAACATAGATTTATAAAAAAAAATTAATTCAAGATTAAATGTTTGATAAAAAAATTTAAATTTCTTCATCAATAAATTAATTAAATCTTTGATTAAGCATTTTTTATATTTTTTCTTCTATCAGGTTCGAAAATTGAAGAAAAATTTTTTAAAAAGACTAAAATTAAAAATTTGATTGATGTAAATTAATTAATTATAAATATTTATTATTTAAATTCTATTATAAAATTATTTATTTTTACATAAATTATATTCAAACACATCAGCCATTCAAAAAAATTGTGATCTCAAACCACTAAATTTTTGAATGGCATTTGGTCAAAATTTTAATTATTACATTGTTTTTATGTCTCTTACTTATTTTATGTTGCTCTCTACCAGATTTTATGACCTTATTCGCTTCTTTTGTAGCTTAGAATCGAATATGGTATCAGTGGAGAGAGTTATATAACATTTCAACAATGAGCAAGAAAGTAGTTAAATAGAAATAAAAGAAAATTAATATTTAAAATAAGAAAAATAAAATCAATGAAGAGATGAGGATGATGAAAAAATTGTAATTGAATTTAAAAATCTGTAATTGCATATGATGAAATAAATCATAAACTAATATGATTTATCAATTATAAGATGTTCACTTTGCAGCCAAAGATTTTAGCTTAAAAATAAATAGAGGAAAAAAAGTAGTAGTTTCTGGAAGGGCTGATTCTTGGACAATTTCAGTATTGAATTTCCTATTTAACTTATATCCAATATAATTAATAGCATATTAATACAAGGAAAAAATATAAAATATTATTCAGTGAAAAACAAATATCTAAAACTTCCCTCACCTTAATTTGGGTTTTTATATAATACTTCCTTAAGGGGCAATTTATATTCAGAAAATAAATATAATCCTTTTATAAGAAATTTAATAAAAGATTGATTGATAAGACTAATCTTAAAATTAGACAAAACATTTTTGACAAAAAATAGATGAAGTGAATAAGAAAAGAAACTATTAAAAAAGCAAATTTAGTTATTGAAAAATAAGAATAATGATAGCAATTAATAGCAAGAGTCAAAAATGCAAGAGTAGGAAAATTTGAATTTTTAAATAAAAGTTAGGGATTGATCATTAATGGAGAAAAGTAAGTTGTTAATTTTTTAGAGTTATTATAATAGAGCCAGAAATTATTTACTTAGATGAAGCTACTTTTAGCATGTACATCTAAAACTAAATCAATACTTAACAAACTAATTTATAATTTTGTGAAAATAAGACACGGTTAGCTATCACTCAAAGATTGGAAAATATAGACAAATTAGATGATAGAGTAATTGTGTTGGAAAAAGGTAAAAAATAGTTAAATATAATTAAGCATTTTTATTAAGAAAAAATTAAGGAGGATTATTTAGTAGAGGAATTATAATTCACTTATCTATCAAAATTAATTGAGTCAGAGTTATTTCTTTTCTTGATTTCAAAAGTGTCTATATATAACTATTAATATAATTTGTTAAATAATGTTTATATTTTATTTTAATTATTTTGAATAAAAACATTTTTTTAAATTAATTTTAATCTATTAAAAATTAGTTGCGACCATCATTTTTCAAATTAAAAAATAAATAAAGATTAAATTTTAATAAATTATATCTTAAAATAAGTAAACCTCATTATTTTTCTAAATGCATTTAAATTTTTTTGTTTATTAATATCCCACAAATAACTTGAAAGTGATATCTGTTTATAAATTAATATAAAATTAGTTGATTTCAAGACATAAAATTGATAAATATCTTCCATTCATTTTTTCATAAGTAAATCTATAGCCCTAGTAGAATATTATATTTTACATTACATTATATTACAAAAAAACAAAATTATGAAATCATTTGAATATATCGAAAATTTGTCAGAGGGTATTTAATTGCTTTGGCTATTGAGAATTATTAATATTGATTTATAAAAACATCCTTTTAATTTGAGTGAATTTAATTAAGTAATACTTTGAAATAAGAGTAACGATTAATAAAAGAAGAAAATTGACCACAAAAAATTAAAAACTGAGAGAAAAACATAGAAAAACTTGATAGATAGGAAGAAGAAGAAAAATATTAAAGAGACTATTAGTTTAAATTAAAAAGAGTAAGTTAATAAATTTTGTCTGACTTTTGTTTTGAGAAAGTAAATTTAAGTGAATATAGAAACAAGGAGTTTACCTAAAAGAATATGATTTTATTATAATATCTACTTATTTTCATAGGATTGTTTTTTTAAAATGTTTTTTGTATAGCTGACACTTTGCCATTTTACGTTGATTCTCAAGTCTACTTTATAAAGGTATTAAAATTTAAAAAATATGAAATAATAATGATTGATTTACATTATATTTAGGAGACTAACGCAATTGTTTACAAAGGATTGACAGATCAAAAATGGAGATATAGTACTTTGGATATAAACACAGGTATTACATAAACTTACATAATTGATGGAATGAGTGACTTATTTGGTAGTTTCGCTTAATATCTTCTTTAAAATGTAAATTTATTGTGGTATATAACTATATTTTTAAATAAAATTTTGAATATTAAAAGAATTAATAGCTACTCTACTTTTATAATTACCGTGACCCTAGTGATTCTTATTATATAATTGACTTAAGTATACTAACTAGTAATAATTTAAAATATCTCTCAATAAATAAGTATGCCAATAAAGGATGCGACTCATTTTATTTTGTTTCATAATATGTAAAAAATTTAACTAAAATATAAATTATTTATCAAGAAACAAAATAATTAAATAGGATTCACTTTATTACTATACTTGCACTGTTCATGGTTCTGGCACTGTAGATAATTACCTTTGGAAAGCGTCTTCTTTGTAAGATTTAGAAACAGCTACTTCTAAAGTGAAATTCAACAATCAGTTATTTAAAAAAACATATATAGTGTTCGATGAAACTTTACTAGTGTATAAAGGAAAAGAATATACTAACTTTTTATCTATAACCAGTATTCAGACTATAAGATTATATGATGTAATGTTTTTTAAATTCAATTTACAAATTAATTATTTTTATTTTTTTTAATTTTAAGTAAAGGTAAAATAATTTATTATTTATTTATTTATTTAATTTATATTATGTTCTTTAATATTTAGATTGTTTTTTTATTAAGAAATATTTTAGATTAATACATTATTTCATAAAAATAGTTAAAATATGACATATTTTTATTCGATTATTAACTCTGTAAAGCAACTATGACTGGATCTACTTTTGATTGCTCAAAAAAGTATGATTTAGGATTAAATCCTACCAAAGATTGTATCATATCTAAAGTATTCAACTCAAATGGAGTAATTTATTTTATTTCCTAAAACAAATTTAATTTGAAATTAAATATTTCTATTTACCATTAAATAAGAAAGATATTATATTTGGCTTTAACTATAAGACAAATAATTATAATTTTTTAGAGGCTGAAACATTTAATACTATATATGCAAATGGAGATAACATAATAAGTAATATAAAACCTGAACAAATTATATAAATCAAAGTAATAAAATTAAAATTAATTCTAAATTTCTATTTAAAAAATATTTTATTTAAATATAGAATTATGTTTATATTCAATCAAATCTTTATTCAATCACTTATGATTCTTAGTCAGCTAAACTTAATATTAAGCTAATAACTTCATCTTTACCTTCTGGAGATTATACTTTAGCTTCAATTCCATATGATGAATAAAACTTTTAATATGTAAATTTAAATAATTACATATTAAAAAATCTTTACATTTAAAACTAAAAAAAAATAGGGAAATTTTATTTGTTTATATCAAAATTCTAAATCATTAATTTTAAATATATACTCTCTTTACTGCCCAGCTGGTTGTTAGTATTGCCCTATTTAAAATCATAATTAATGTTGTAGTTCAAATTGTATTGAATGTAATGATGAATAAACTTGTTTAACTTGTAGTCCTGGATATATGATGTAATTAGATCAAACATGTGATAAAACTTGTCCTATTTCTGCTTAAATTGATAACATTAATAAAAAGTGTATATGTGATCCAAACGCGACTTTTACCAATAAAGAGTGTAAATGTAATAATTCTTATTATTTGAGTGGTAATTAGTGTTAAAAGTGTTAATCTAATTGTGATTTTTGTTAAAACTCATAAAATTGTTAGTAATGTTCATCAGGCTTCTATTTGTATCCAAATGGATCATGTCAATTGTGTGATATTCAGAAAGGGTTTTATATCAAGTAAAAATTAAAAAATACTTCTCTTGAATTCAATTTTTAACAATTTTATTTTGATTTAATTAATGCTTATTTTTAATTAAACTAATATATTTAACATTAATAAATCAATACTTTTAAAAAATATTTTTTTTAAAAAAAAGTAACAATAATTGTATTCCTTGTGACTCATCGTGTTTAACTTGTGAAGGAAGCAGTTAATAACAATGCACAAGTTGCTACGATGGATTCACTTTATTAAAGAAATAATGTTAATAAGTTTATCTACCTTTAAAGAATTCAGTTTTAAGCTAAGATTAAGTTTAAAATATAGATTAATCTTCAAAAACGGTTTCTAGCGTGTAAACATATAGCTCATATTCTTAGAATATAGCTATGGGTTTAATGAATTAACAAAGTTTTGCTATTGTTATTTAAGGAATAGTTAATTATAAACTCAGTTTTCTTACTTTAATTAGCATTAATTTACCAGATCTAATTTACATGGTTATCAAAAATCAAAAAGGTATCGAAATACTTTGTTAAATTAGTTATTTAATTTTATTATTTAAATGAATATAAAGAGTTTTTTTTATTTTCAAAAATAGATTAGCTTCCTTCGAAGTAATTTTCTCTTCTGAATGTATTTAAAAGCTAATTAGATGAAAGCTAAACTGATTACTATGACACCAGATTTTATTCTGCTGATTTTCCTGATAATATATTATTTAACTGTGGGTCTGGATTAATTTTATTTTTTACAAGTCTCTTTACTTTTGTTCTATTTTATCTTTTAATAGAAAAAGTATAAAATAGATTTATTTAAAATGTATCTACTAAATTATATGATAATCTCATAAGTTCATTCGTAATATAATATTTCTAGCTTTGCATCTTAATTTTTGTAGTTGGTATCAATGCATAAATAAAATACTTCATAAATAACAATATTGAAAGTAAAGAAATGAACTTATGTCTTTCTATTCTATTGATTGTTATTTCCTTTAAAATATTTTAATATCTGCTCTACTATCTAAATAGATAATCCAAAGATAATTAAAATAGGACTTTTTACATTATTAATAGAGATAAAATTTAGAACCAAACAATTTATGAGTGCCAATTTAGAAGAAACTACCTTTTGATCAATTTTTTTATAGAAACCTTTCTTCTACCTACTATTTTTATACAGTTTAGTGCTTAATGGATGGTAGTATGTATAATATCAATAGTGCTTTCTTTAGTTTAATTAATTATTGCTATTATTTATAGACCTTTTATTTCTAAGCTTACAAATGCTTTTTTTATTATAAGTCATTTTTTATGGCTTGCTCTTTTTACTGAATACCTAATTGTAGGCTTGTATTGTTCAAAGTCTGATTATTAGAATTATGAAAGTACTATTAGTTATGCTTGTCTAATTTTAGTACTTAATGTTTTCATTGTATTGCTCTTATAACCAGCTTATGGGTTTCTATAAATTTTAGTATAATTATATGATTTTGTTAAAAGTAAGTTGAGGTCAAAAGAATAAAATGTTTTTTATGAAATGTAATCAATATAATTAAATTAATAATAACTTATGCCTTCAATCTAAACCTAAGATAAATTTTCAGTCTAAAAGACAAATTATTAATATGGAATATATAAATTCAGTGATTATAAATAAAAAAAGAATTAATAAGAATATTAAATTTAAAATTGATTTAAATTTGTCATTATTAATTTGCTCATCATATACTTTTACTAATAAAATAAATACCACCACTCAGCAAGTCGAACTAGAAGAATAAAAAAACTTTCTAAAATAACTAAATAAAATAAAATTATGAAGAGATAAAATTCCTAACACCTTTTATCTTTCTAAATAAAAAATTACTGTAAATGTTTATAAAATAACATAAGCTTTTACTAAGAAAAAGTGGATTAGATTAATCCAGATTCATGCTCACAAAATCTTATTTTATGTTACCTTTTATTGATAGGTTCTTAATTGTATTTCCTTATAAATTTGATTTCATCCAGCTCGAAAAAAGACAGAATCACTTTGAAAATTGATCATATAATATTTAGTGATAGCAAATTTCTTTTAAATTATAATATAATTCTCTAGTTTTATATAATTAGTAATTAGATCAAGTAGAAATTTTACTTAATATTTAGATTCTTATTAATTTAGAATTAAGGCATAAATTCCATGCAGTAAAATATAAGGATTCCATAATAGATGCTTACATATCATTTTTCACAGTTGTTTCTTGAGTATTTCATACATTTTAATGAGGAGAGCAAGCGAAATCTGAAAAATTCATTCTTGGATGACAGTTTATGCTAAACAGCATTCAGAGCAACTTATATTTAGAGCAAAAGTGTATGCATTTGATATAATTATTCTTGCTTAAATATTGAGTAAAAGAAAGAGTTGATTTAAATCAAGAGTTATTAACTATCTTCATAAACAAATTCACTTTCATTTTATCATCATATTATTAATAATTGATTAGAATATTTTGTTGCAAAATTTCAAAAAAAGAAAAGATAAATATATTTATTTATTTATTATAAATTATGGTGTTAACAAGATTTTTGTTTTTGTAATTTATATCATTGTAAACAAAAGTTAAAAATAAATTTATTCAGCCTATTTTTATTGAAAGTTTTTATATGTTTTTTTTTATCATATATAAAGTATTTAATTATTTCAAATATTATTAATTTTTAATCGATTAAATTTATTTTCATATTTTATATCATTTTTTTTAAATGAGAGATTATTAACATAGGTTTTGACTTAGGAGAGCTTATGGTGTATCTACGATTTATGATACAAATAAATAATATGTACTATATAATGTGTGGTATTTGTTTTTAATAATTCTAGTCAAACATATCAATTAATTTGGTTAAGAGTAATTACAAAGTATTAAAAAATTGATCAGCTTATTTACTTATTTATGACAAATAATTTATCAGATTTATAATTAGCCTTTAAGTTTATTAAAAAATAAGCAATAAGACTCTAAAAAAAAGTGAAAATTAATTGCCAAAAGAAAATTAAAAAATAGTTAAAAAACATAACATAAAAAGAAGTAGCAAGCGATTACTTTTTATACATTCAAAAATTAAATAAAATAAGACAATGATAGCTAAACTCTAATATTTTCAATTTTTTTTAATTAGTTCATTGTTAAGTTTAGTGTCTAGTATTAATTTACCTATTTAGATTACGAATTCAGTTTACTTCATTTAAGTATTCTTATTAATTAACAATAAATCAAGTATTAAATAAACATCATTTACATTTTTTTAGGAAAAAAGCGCAATTATTTATAAAGCTACAGACGATAATTTATGGAAATATAGTATTTTGGATTAAAATGGAAATATAATTGCAAGCTATATAATAAATGGTTTGATTGATTCAACACCTGTCTCAGGTGCTGGTTTTAGTTATGGTTTCTACATGCTATAAAATGTAAAAACTCAATTTTTTCAGATAGGATAAATTTTACTCACATTTTAATTAAATAGAATTAACAGCAGCTTATGTTTTTTATCAAGCTCCAATAGTTCTACTATCAAATTGATTTAAATTTACTTACAAGTAATTAGCAAGGGTATCTCTAGAAACTCTCTTTTGGAACTAGTTAATAATGTAATTAACCATTTGTCACAAATTATGTAAAATCAAATGAATTTTTAGAAAAATATGAAGCAATATTTAAATTTTTATACGTATATAATTAGGGCTCGCTTTATTATTGCTACTGTACTAGCGGTTCTGCACCACATAAATTTATATTAGGAGACTCATTTCAAAAACTATAAGATTCTAAAGATATAATTAATGCTACAACTTACTTTATGTACCAAACATATTTGGTGATTGATAATAATTATATTGTCTACAAAAATTCTGTTTATACTAACATTAAACCTCCAGTCAAATCTTTACTAACTTTATTTTTATTTAATGTAAAAAATTATTTTTTTATTAATTAATTAATTTTATTTAAGAATTTTAATTTATTAATTAGTTTTTTTGTTATTTAAATGATTTTTTTACAATAAAAATTAATATGAAATTTAAATTCATTTTAAATTTTAAAAATAAAATAATAAATATTTTATTAAAAATTACTTTTAAATAAACAGCAAAAATTTGACTTATTTCTGATAGATAATAAGTTTTGCAAGGCAATTTTGAGCTAGGATACATTTGAATGTACAAAATTATTAGATTTAGGTATAAATAGTACAAATTAAGCTATTATTTCTTAGGTTTTTGATACAGATGGAGTAATTAACAATTTTCATTTTTAAAGGAAATAGTTTGATTAATTTAAATCTTCTAAAAATAAATTAGATAAGTTTAATTTTTACCTATGACTATAACAAAAATTAATTTGTATTTTTCGATGCATCAACATTAAACACAATTCCAGCAATAGGAGATAAATTATTAAATACCAATAATCCTTTGGATATTATCTAATATTTAGTAAGTATATTTTTTATTTTAAAATGATTAAATATTTAAACCAAAAAATTTAATAAATAGAATAATGTATATATCCAAAACAATTTTTATAGAGTAACTTATGATTCATAATCTACAACTGTGAATGTTAAATTAATTACTTCTTCTCTGACTTCTAATTATTACTTGCTACCTAACATTTAAAGACATTATTACAATTTTTAACAAGTTAAATTTTAAATTTACTTTTTAAAATTCTTTAAAATTTCTATTCTTACTAAAATAGGGAAATTTAATATTTTTAAAGAAAGGTACTAACTTCTATTTATTAGATATAAATACTCTTTATTGCCCATCTTAGTGTCCTTATTGCTCAACTTAAGATCCAAGATAATGCTGCCCTTCTAATTGTATGAAATGCTCAGAAAAATAAATATGTTAAACTTGTATTTCAGGCTACTTCCTTTAACCTGATAATACATGTGAAAAGACTTGTCCTAATTTCGCTTAAGTTGACAACAATAATTAGCAATGTATATGTGATCCAAATGCCACATTTACTTAAAGCAAGTGTATATGTCAAAATAAGTATTACATGAATGTAAATAAGTGTATTTAATGTTAATCTAATTGTGATACTTGTGAAAGTTCTACTTATTGCTTGATATGCTCATCAGGCTATTATTAATTTCCAGATGGGTCATGTAGTTAGTGTGATATATAAAATGGATATTATAAATATTCTTTAAGCGGAGATAAGTGTGGTAAGTGCTCATCTAATTGTTAAATTTGTTAAGACTCAACTAAATGCTTACAGTGCTCAAGCGGTTTTTACTTATTTTCGGATGGGTCATGCAATTAATGCGATATATAAAATGGATTTTACAAATATTTTTTAAATGTAGATAAGTGTGCTAAATGCTCATCGAATTGTTAAGTTTGTTAAGATTCAACTAAATGCTAACAGTGTTCAAAAGGTTTTTATTTAATTTAAGATGGATCATGCAATATATGTGATACAAAAAATGGGTTTTACAAATATACTTTAAATGGAGATAAGTGTGGTAATTGCCCACCTAATTGCCAAGTTTGTATAGACTCTACTAAGTGTTCACAATGCTCAAGTGGTTTTTATTTATTTCCTGATGGATTATGCAATACCTGCGATATATAAAATGGATTTTATAAATATTAATTGAGTGATGATAAATGTGGTTAATGCTAATCTAATTGTAAATTATGCTAAAACTCTAAAAGTTGTTAGCAATGCTAAGTAGGTTATTATTTATTTACTGATGGTTCATGCAATTTATGTAATATATAAAATGGATTTTACAAATATTATTAGGATGGAGATAGATGTGGTTAATGTTAATCTAATTGCTAAATTTGTGAAAACTCTTCTAAATGTTTATAATGTTTGAAAGATTATTACTAATTTCCAGACGGCTCATGCAATTTGTGTGACACTTAAAATGGGTTTTATAGATATGAATTGAATGGAAATAAATGTGTTAAATGCTAATCTAATTGTTAAGTTTGCTAAGATTCTAATATTTGTTAGCGATGCTTATCAGGTTATTTTTTATTTCCTGATGGATCATGTAATTTATGTGGAGTTTAAAATGGATTTTACATAGATAAAATTAATGGGTAAAAATGTGGGAAATGTTAATCAAATTGTTAAATTTGTTAAGAAGCTACTACTTGTTAGAAGTGCTAAAATGGTTATTATTTATTTCCAAACGGTTCATGCGGTTTATGTGAAAATATAAATGGATTCTATAACTATTAATTAGATGGGGATAGATGTGGCTAATGCTCATCTAATTGTGATGTTTGTGATAGTTCTTCTAAGTGTTAAAAGTGTTCACCTGGTTATAAGCTATTTCCAGATGAATAATGCAATTTGTGCTTAATTAATGGATTTAAATCAAGGTATAATCAAAATTTATTCATTTTAATTTCATTTGAAGTTAACTCTTTCTTTTTCATAATTTTTATTTGGCTTTATAAAATTAATAAATCTATTTTAAAAACAGTTAAGAATGTAACTCATGTGTAATCAGATGTTAAGCAGATGAAGGAAATAGTAAAGACTAAATTAGGGTTTGCTAAGAAGGATTTATTTTAATTAACTCTAAATGTGAATAGATTTATTTAGAATATAAAGATCCTATTTTGAGCCAAGACTAAATTAATTAGATAAATTAATCTTCAAAAACTAGCTCTGAAATATCTAGTTATAGCTCTTATACTTAAACACTAGTTTCTGGAGTTTTAAATATCTAAAGTTTTTCAATTGTAACTTAAGGAATTTCTATTTAAAAACTCAGCTTTCTTATATTAGTCGATATTAACTTACCTGCTTTAGTTTTCATCCCATCAAAGGACTTAAAAAGTAAAAATCAATTAATTTAATAGTAATTTCTCATAATTAAATAAAAATTTTTTTATTAATTACAAAATAATAGGTTAGTTACCATCTTAAAAGCTTTCATTTTTAAATGTATTTAAAAGCTATTTAAATTAAGAATAGATTTAATATTATGATTCTAAATTCTATTCAGCTGATTTACCAGATGAAATAGTATATAATAGTGGCTCAGGAGTAATACTGTTTATGATTAATCTCTTAGTTTTTATTTTATTTTATATTCTAATAGAAAGAGTATAAAATAAAAGTATTCAAAATATATCAGTTAAAATATACGATTATTTAATTAGCTCATTTTTAGTTTAATATTTTTAGCTATGCATTCTAATTTTCATAGTTGCAATCAACGCATAATTAAAATATTTTGAGAGTAACAGTATAGAAAATAAAAAAATTTAATTATGCCTAATCCTAGTTTTAATTTTGATATCTATTTTAATATTTAAATACCTGATTTACTTCTTAAATATAAAAATTAAAGATAAAAAAAATAGAACATTCTAAATTATTAATAGAGAAAAAATTCAGAATGAAACAATTTATGAATGTAGATATAGAAGAAACTATCTATTGATCAACTTTTTTTTGGAAACCTTTATCTTGCCTACCTATTTTATTTAATTAAGTTCTTAGTGGATGGTTATAAGCATTATATCAATTAGTCTTTCTTTAATTTAACTAATTATGGTAATAATTTTGAGGCCATTTATATCTAAGCTAACTAATATTTATTTTATAGTAAATTATTTTTTCTGGTTTACTCTTTATATTGAGTTCTTTATTGTAAATTTTTATTGCTAAAAGACTGATTATACTGATTACGAATACAATATCTCTTAGATAAGTTTAATAATATCTATAAATATTTAAGTAATACTGCTCCTACAGCCAGTTTATGCAGTAATTTTAATATTAATTAAAATTTACGATTTAGTGTAAGCAAAATTGAAGCAGAAAAAGTAGAATAAAATGTTTGAATTATCAGAATTATAACTATACTAAGAAATAGCTAGGCATTAAAGCTAATTAAGTTAAAATAATTTGACTATCTAAAAAATTAATTACCCGTCTTTATTTAAGTTCAAAAAATAATCTAAAAATAGAACTTTAGTCAGAAAACAAATTGCAAAATGAAATATTAATATTATAAAAATATAATGATATTCTTTTTTCTTATTTGTATTTTATTTTTTAAATTTTAAAAGTAAAATATTTATTTAATTTTTTTGTTTTCATTTTTTTAATTTTTTATTTTATTGATTATTTTATAATTCCTTGGATTATTTGTGTCTATTTATCACTCAAAAAGCTATATAATTATATATTATCTTATAGACCAAATTCTAATCTATCTATATTTATTTACCAACTGTAGGTAATATTAAATAAAATATGAATAGTACTTCAATAAATCAAATTTTTTACAACTTTTTTAGGTAAGGTTCTTGAACTCATTCATTTTACAGATCTATTTTTTAATATTCCTTTTTCTAAAATGAATGTAGTTTTTTTAATAAAATTTGGTTTTTACAATATATATTTATAGCAAGATTCCATTCAAAAATTCCGTTATTATTTATTTGCTGATGGTTCATGCAATTTATGTGATAAATAAAACGGATTTTACAAATATTATTAAGATGGAAATAGATGTGGTTAATGTTAATCTAATTGCTAAATTTGTGAAAACTCTTCTAAATGTTTACAATATTTGAAAGATTATTACTAATTTCCAGACGGCTCATGCAATTTGTGTGACACTTAAAATGGGTTTTATAGATATGAATTGAATGGAAATAAATGTGTTAAATGCTAATCTAATTGTTAAGTTTGCTAAGATTCTAATATTTGTTAGCGATGCTTACAGGTTATTTTTTATTTCCTGATGGATCATGTAATTTATGTGGAGTTTAAAATGGATTTTACATAGATAAAATTAATGGGTAAAAATGTGGGAAATGTTAATCAAATTGTTAAATTTGTTAAGATTCTACTACCTGTTAGAAGTGCTAAAATGGTTATTATTTATTTCAAGATGGTTCATGCGGTTTATGTGAAAATATAAATGGATTATATAATTATTAATTAGATGGGGATAGATGTGGCTAATGCTCATCTAATTGTGATGTTTGTGAAAATTCTTCTAAATTTTAACAGTGTTCACCTGGTTATAAGCTATTTCCAGATAAATAATGTAATTTATGCTAAATAAATGAATTTAACTCAAAGTATAATTAAAATTTATTCATTTTAATTTCCTTTGAAGTTAGTTCTTTCTTTTTCATTATTGTTATTTTGCTTGACAAAATTAATAACTTATATTTTAAAAACAGTTAAGACTTAAAAAGTAAAAATCAAATAATTTATTAATAGTAATTTCTCATAATTAAAAATTTTTTTTTGTTAATTACAAAATAATATGTTAGTTACTATCTCAAAAGTTTTCATTTTTAAACGTGTTTAAAGTCTATTTAAATTAAGAATATATCTAATATTATGATTCTAAATTATATTCAGCTGATTTATCTGATGAAATAGTATATAATAGTGGCTCAAGAGTAATACTGTTTATGATTAATCTCTTAGTTTTTATTTTATTTTATATTCTAATAGAAAGAGTATAAAATAAAAATATTCAAAAAATATCAGTTAAAATATATGAAAATTTAATTAGCTCATTTTTAGTTTAGCATTTTTAGCTATTCTCTGGTTAAAAAAATTATATTTTATATTTAACTGCTAAACTAATTTTACTTTAAAAAAATATTCAATTTAGGAGCTAATTAACCACCAAGTTAAAATTAAATTTTGCAGGTACGCATGTTTAAGGAGGATATGAATTTAAGGAGAATTTTGATTTAAGGAGGAAATATTTTGAAATGAAATTTTTTTAAAAATTATTTTTTTTCATCCTCTTAAACTTGCGTACCCAGGGTAGTTAACAAAATTATACTAATCGAATAAAATATCATTTAATCAGATGTTAATGAATTGGATTGTTGATTTAATACAACCTTTTAGAAGCGTTGATGATAACTCTTTTAAATTATTAATATCTAATATTGATCTTAAAATATAAATATCAACTAGGTAACAGATAAAAATACAAAAATTTTTATTCTTGATATTTGTGGCTGTAAAATTTTTAAAAACCTAATGAAAAGATATATTAATTTGAAAATAGATGAATAAATTAGAAATAAATTGTAAGAAATTAAAGCAAGTTATTTGCAAATAATTTATTACCACTATTAATTATTTATTTATTTATTTATTTTTAGTTTTCTTATTTTATATGATATATTATTTTCTATTTTTGCCTTATTCAACCAGTATAACCAATATAAATTTTTTGCTACATGAAAATTTTAGAGTGTAATAACTTGGAAATTATTTCTGTTCATATTGATAATTCAAATATATATATTATTTATTTAAATTTTAACAAATAATTTCTATTGCTAGTTATTTAAGTATCTAAAATTTTATTGCAGACTATCAAATATAATCATTTTATAGCTATATCTAACAACATTTTATTGTAGCTAATTAACATGTTTTAGTATAATTTAAAATTTCGTTGAATTTATTTTTAGAAAATAAAAGATCTTTCTCATTTATATCAAAAGAAAATTAATAAAGAAAGAAAGAAATGCCTTCTATTATTTAGAGAAACTTCATTTCATAAAAGCTATTACCTAATTTATTGTAAAATCATAAAAATGAAGCTGTCAATTAATTTTATAGATTTAAACTTAAAGAGTAACAGGCTAAAGATTACAATGTCTTATTTAAATAGCTTGAAAAAATGTTTAAAAAGGTTAGAAAGCTTGAAAAGATTAAATCTCCAAATTTTTTACAATTATTTTTAAATTATTTAGGATAATTTTTATCTTTTATGAAGAGTATAGTTTTTAAAATATAAGTATCTCATTATTTTATTGTTTTTTTGTATAAATATTGTTCATTAATTTTGTGTTTTTATATTAACCATTTTAAATAAAGTAAGTATTCCTCTCTATAAACACCAAAAATGTTATTTAGCAATAGGTCATTTTCATTTATAATCAATATAAAATATTCTTTTAATTAATTTAAAAGTGAAAGAAAAACCAACAGTAATATTAAATAGTATTAATTAGTCACTAAATAAATCTAAATTTTTGATTTTTAATTATTTTAGGATGGGGGCTATTTAGAAATAAATCAAATTAAGTAATACTTCGAACTTAGTCAGTTTGATACCTAAATTTGTTTTATGTAATTAATTTGCTGCTTTAGCATTTAATTTTTTAGAATTAATAAATTTCTGATTTTAATTTACATCCAATTCTTTATTGAATATATGAAGACTGTTAATTTGCTTCTTTATTTGATCATTTATTAATTCATCACCCCTTTAATCTTATTTAAATTTTGATAATGTTTATTTAAAATTAAATTTCATAAAACAAATAACCAAAAAAGAAACTATTTACTTAAACAGAATATTAAATCTAGAAACAAAGAAAATTATTTTTAAACCAATAATTTCATAATTTAGTAATGAAAGGATCATTTTATAAAATAATTTTTTGGTTTGTGGTTACTATTCTATATTCTAAAGCTTAAAATTGCTCCAATTTACTTTAAAAATTAGTAACCCCAAAAACCTATTCAGGTATTGATAAGTATAAATATATTTTTAGTTATTTTGTTAATAAATTAATTAATATAGGATATCAATGCGTTTACGATTCAAATACATCATATTCCTCTGCTTTTATTACCACTTAAGTTGATAGATATGATCATATTTATTACAACTAAAATCTTTAAAAAGCCTAATGCGATAAAAATTTCTTAATAAATCCGAATAATTTAGACAATAGTTAAAATGATGCTCTTATCATATTTTCAGGATAGTAGGCGATTTCATATGTTTAAATTAGGTTTGGTTAATTTTATGATTCAACGCCAAATGTTTTGTGCACATTTTTGGCTTTTACTGCATCACATACTTATCTAACTAATTAAGGTGTTCCTGCTAGCTAACTTAATGAACAATAATTTTGCAATATTAACAATTTTGTTAGAACTAGTTAGTATTATTAGGTTAATGTGAATAACTAAAGTAATTAATTAACTATGCAAACATATTTATATCCTCCTTCAACCAAAAACTAAATGGGAGATATTGAGATCATAGTTTATTATTAAGTAAATATTTTTAAAATTTTAGTTTTTTTTTCTTCCATAATTTAATCATAAAAATAAACTATAAGCTTTAAAAAATTAATTATACTTAAAAACCCAATTTTTTACAAGCCTATCCATTTTATGCTAAAAGAATAATAAATTAAAAAATGAATATTTATATTTAATGAATTAATAAATATTCTAGAATTATTCTGTTAATTAAAAAATGGTTGGGCTTGTAAAAATGTGAGGGATTTAAGTATAAAATCTATGAACTTTAATACTTCATTAAATTTAATTTAAAATTTAAATATTTAGTGTCCAATAGGTTGCTCGTCATGTGATAATTCTGGTAATTGTTCTGCTTGCATTTAAAATTATAATTTGGATTAGAAACAAAAATAATGTTTATTGACTTGTAATTCCAATTAATTTATTTAAGTCGATTAAAATTCTACTTTGTAGGTCTGTTAGTCATGCGATCCTTCTTGTAGTACTTGTAGTGGTACTTCTACAAGTTGTACTTCCTGCTCAAATAATTACTATACATTAAAAAATTTGCCTTCAGACACTAATTTTTTATGTTACTCTATATGCCCAGATGGCTACTATTAATTTTCATAAGATTGTCTGAAATGTGATGTTTCTTGCAGTACTTGTACAGGCAATTCTTTGAGTTGTACTGCATGTTCAAATAGTTATTACCCCTATAAAGCTACTCTTTCAGCAACTAACTTTTAATGCTACTAAATATGCCCTAATGGATCTTACTTTCTACAAAACTAATGTTTATAATGTGATGCTTCTTGTAGTATTTGTATTGGCTCTTCTACAAACTGTACTACTTGTTCAAACACTTACTATCCACTTAAAGATTCACCCACTGCAACAAATTTTTAATGTTACTAAACATGTCCAAATGGTTATTATCTATAATTTTAATAATGCTTAAAATGTGATGCATCTTGCAACACTTGCAGTGACAGCTCTTTAAGTTGTACAAAATGCGCAAATAATTATTATCCACTTAAAACTACACCTTCAGCAACTAACTTTTAATGTTATTAAACATGTCCCGATGGTTATTTCCTACTATAATAATAATGTTAAAAATGTGATGTCTCCTGTTAAACTTGTAATGGGACTTCTATAAGCTGTACAAATTGCTCAAATACTTATTATCCACTTAAAACTTCAGATTCAGCTACGAATTTTCATTGCTATTAGATAACTCCAGATGGATATTATTTGGATAGCAATTAGTAATATAAAAAATGTGACATTTCATGTAGTTCCTGCAGTGGTACTTCTACTAGTTGTACTGCTTGCAAGAATACTTTTTATCCACTTAAAATTTAACCTTCTGATACAAATTATAAATGCTACTAAACTTGCCCAGATGGTTACTTCTTACAGTAGTAATAGTAAGAGTGCTAATAATGTGATGTTTCATGCAGTAAATGTATTGGTAATTCAAATAACTGTACTGCTTGTTAAAGCAGCTATTACTAATTTTTAACTACTAATTCAGCAACAGAATTTTAATGTTATCAAATATGTCCAAATAATTACTAGTTAAAATAGAATATGTGTTAACAATGCACATTATATTCTTCTGAAGGGTGTCATAGTTGTGGCACTACTTGTAAATTATGCTAAGCAAACCAAATAAGTAATTGCGTAAATTGCTATGAAACAATGCAAATTAGTGGAAGCTAATGCATTTGTAGAAATCCATAAGACTAAAGGAATATCTTCTATCAGTGTAGTTATGATAATTATGCTGTTGTTTAAGCAATCTTTGATAGCATATCTCCAATTTTAACACTTGAATTTGGGTCTAATTTAGTAAATATAAATAATCTTACATGTGACCAAATATTTGATTCTGCTACATATCTGTTGCTGGGTTCTAATTCTAGCTGTGAAATAAGTTAAACCAAAATAGTTGTTTCCTTGAGTAAAATACTAATATAAATTAAAATTTTTTTGATTTATTCATAAAATAATAAATAGGTAATGATGCAATCATTATGGCTAACTACACATTAGGATTTAAAAGTAATTTTCTGTAATTCTAAGGATACACAAAATATATAGATACTTTCTATTTGGTATCAGTAGTATAAAATTTAACAACGCAACCATCTGTATAAGTTCAATTTAATGATATAGAAAATTCATGTAATGACATTTCTTTTGGAGTTAAATCTGTTTTAAATGATGCCAAAAGAAGTTTCTTTTATTTGTAATGGAGCTTTGATCCACTTTAAGGTTTGAGTGACTCTACTCTTTAAGCTATAAATACCATATTTTAGAAAACTAACTAACTATAAAGTTAAAGTTTAGTGATAAACAAATATGTATTACCTCCTGATATTTCTATTACTGTTCACCTATTCTACATACTAAAAGTGAACTAAAATAGTACTCTTACATTTAAAACATTGAACTAAAAGACTAAACAACTTATTGTCTAAAGCCTTTAGAGCAACTATCCACCTATATATAGGTATTTTTAAATAAAAAATTATTAATATTATTTAAATTTTATTTAAATTCTCATTAAGAAATGATTTCAAAATATATTAAATTTATTTTTTTTACTTTAAAAAAGATATATGAATTTGAAAATTTTCTTTTCGTTTTTTATACAAATTTGTGACTAATCAGGAACTCAAATTACTTAAGAACCTTTAGATATCTAAATTGTTTCTTAAGTATTACCTTAACTCAACTAAATCCAAAATGAATTTAATGGAGAATAAATTGAAGTAGACATCTAACCTTACTCTATCCCTTAAAACACTGCATTAGATTTATAAGTAATAATTATTATTTATTTTTTTTATTTTAAATTTCATAAAAAATAAGGTAAATATTGTATTACACAGTAATAATGCTCTCAGTTCCTCATAAAAATATTTAATTACTCCTGAATAAACTAAACTCTTTATTTAGATTTCTGGGGGTTCAGATGATAGACTAGTAGATTATAAGTCTAATATAACTTTAATAGGTTAAGCTAGAGATTACGAAATTTAAGATCCTAATTCTCCTTAAGGAATATAATTAAGTTGGACTTGCTAAAATTAAGCTTCAAATAACGGCGATAACAAATGCTATGACTATTTAAAAAAACCTTTTACTCCACAATTAGATACTCTTAATCTTATAATTAAAGAAAGAACCTTTAATCCTTATTAACTCTTGAAATTCTCTTTTATGGGGCAAAAAGATTAAAGATAAGCTAATCAATCAATAATGCTAATGATTGCAGAGCTAGACATTCCTCCTCTAATAACTGTATTTGATGATCCATTATAACTATAATAAGTAAATATTAATGATAATATTTCAGTTTAGCTTATATATAACACAAATATATCAACAAACCTTCTCACATATGCAGGCACTGTACTTTATAATAATGTTGTTGTAGGATTAATTAAATTTGATTATCTCAAAGTAAAATTAAGATTATGGGATTACTTTTCTGATTATCAAATAGATAATCCAATTATCTAAGTAAGATTTTCAGTTTATAGCCCATAAAATATTATGCCAAGTTTAGCAATAATAAACTTTAACATAAATATACCTCCTTAAAATTGTATTTTTAGTGTCACTCCTTAAACCGGATTAGCCTTATAAACTTTATTCACAATTTAATTTACTGGATGCACTACTTAAAATAATCCTTTATTATACTAATTCTTTTACTATAACTAATTAAGTGATTATTAAAATGAAATTGAAGTACCTTAAAACATTTTAAGAAGATAAATTTAAGACTCTAGTACCACTTAATCAATAGCAACAATATTGCCATCAGGAAAGCTATTAATGATTGGATAAGCTATGGATTCAAATTTAGCAATATTTAACTCTACTATTCAACTGAATATCGATTCTTACTAGTAAGATGAGTAAACACTGATAAATTTAATAAATAAAGCAATTGTAACCAGCTCTTTGAAAACAACAAGAAATGCTATTATAAATTTATGTATAATTGGAGAAGAGATATCTAAAAATAATACCCTTTATAATCTTTCATCTATCAATCAATCAAAGATTGCATTGATATAGGAGATAATCAATATTGCAAATAAGCTTCCAAATACATCTTTTTTATCTACTTATTCAAATAAAGTGATTGCAATGATACAGTCTTCTATAGCGACTTAATAGTAATAACAAAGCTCTAGTATTCTCAATTAAATTAATTTAGTACTTAATAAATAGTCTTAATTTACAATTAATACTAATAATAAACTACTAAATAATAACGACATTGCCTAATAAAATTTAGTAGACTCTTTTAAAATGCTAAATTCAACAACATTAAATATTGATGTGAATAATTAGCCTTAAGATTTACTGAATACTTAAATGAATATATCAGATCAAATTGGAAATTTGATAAACAATATAACTCTCCCAAATCAAGGCTAATTTTAACTAAATGGTAATTTAATTTCATTAAGTTGTGAGCAAGTTACATAAAAGAATCTTTAGAAGTACTACTATGGGTAATCTTAAACTGCATCAAATGACTCTAGCATTTACAGTGTTGTGATCACTAACTATACACAAAATCCTTTTTATAAGACAGATGAATTTTAAAATTACGTCAAAGCCTTGTAAGTGAATGCAACATCTAATTTCTAAATATCTAATAATACAGTTATAAAACCTGTAATACAAAGTAGCTCCAACAACTCAAATTCAAGCTAAGATAAATACATACAAATGTCTTTCTCAAATATAAAGCCATCTAAATACAATCTTACATGCATTTAGTAATAAAAATAAATTTGGTCATCAAGCAGTTGCACAACACTTAAATATTCGTAGAATGGAAAATATGATTGCATATGTAAAGATCAAAAACCAACAACGATTGCTGAAGACCTAACAAGTGTTTTAGACAATAAAAATTTGTAAACAGCATTCAATTCTGATGGACTCTAGAATATACTTCATTTTGATACCTTCTATGAGTATGTTATTTTTTGGATTTTAAGTTTTGCAACTCTACTATAGCTTGGTCTATGCTACTTTGGTAAAACTATGGATAGCAAAATTCCAGGTAATAGTTATTAAACATTAGCGTCTGTAGTTTAGACTCCTCAATTAAATAATGTTAATTCCTAATAACCATAGGCATAATAACTTTAAAATGAAGGAGATTTATAGAATAATTAAATTTTAACCAACAATGGAATATTTTAATCTAATCTAAAAATTACTGATAGCTCTAAGTTAAAAGAATAATAAGAAAAACATGACAACAAAAGCTAAACTCTATCTATTCATAAAATATCTTAAACAAGCCTAAAAAATGTAGATGATCACAGAATGGTTGAGGATATCAAAACTAAGAATTCATCCTAAAAATATGATTAAAATCATGAGATAAAGATTTAAAGCAATCAAAATAAATAATAGGAAGTAGATAATTTAAAACTTAAAGACTATGAGGAATAAAATGATAATAAGAAATATTAATTTTAATCAGACAAAAAAATAAGTAAATTGCTCTTTATAAATTTAAAAAAAGAGCCAGTTTAAAGTGATGATAATAATCAAAACCAAATACAAGAAATAACTTCAAAAGAAATTTTTAAAAATTAAAATTTAGTTAATGATGAAGAAAAAATTGCAATTTTTGATGAAAAATCAAAAAAAATTCTTCAAAAATCATTATTTTGGAGAGTTTTACTTTTTCATAAATTTTTTAACATTTTTTTAATCCATGATAAATAGCTTTCTAGACCTTTGAGGTTTAGTATTTTTTATCTAAGAATAATTCACTCGTTAAGTATTTCAACAATTTTTGATTAATAATATAATCAAGCACAGATGGTTTTTGTTTCGATAATAAACTCTACACTTATCATTGTTAGTGTGCTAATATTAGAATCATTATATAAATTTAGGAAAGTAGGAAGAATAATATCAACTTTCTTAATGCTTGGCTTATTAGTTCTCTACTATTATGTTATACTCGCAGTTATTAGTGGTTAGTCTGCGAGCTACTCTAATGGAAAAATAGTGTCATTTTTTACTCTTTTTGGTATAGATTTCGTAGTTGTTTCTACCCTAATTTCAATAATATTTAATTAAATATTATTTTTTAAAAATAAATATCCAAAGAATGCTTTATTTTTAAAACTATTTAAGCTATTAAAAATTTAAGATATATTATAATTTGTTTTTCTATGATTTATTTTCACATAAATGAAGATATATATATATTAGTAATAATGTAGTTTTTATAAATATTTTTTAAAACATCGAATAAAATAGAATATAGAAACAAAATATAAAGAAAAATTTTAATTTAATTAACAATTAATATTAAAATAAAACTTAAAAAGGATAAAATAATTCATGAATTTTTTTAAAAGAAATTTTTTTATATAAAGGGAGTAATTACAAAAAATATTTTAACCAAACGATAATTTAAAATGAAAAGATTCAAAAGGTTTAATTAAAGTGTATTTTATTTTGGCTTAATGTAAACTTAATTATGAAATAAATTTATGCAAAAAAAAAATCAAATTAAATAACAAAAGTTTATAAAAATTCTAAATATGATTTCTATAAAATTTTAATTTCATTTTCCAAAAATATCACAACATTAAGATCAGAAAAATTATTTAAAGTGTCATTTTAATTAAACAAATATTTCTGCCTTCTGCCATAATATTAATATACACACTAATGTCATAAAACTAGTATAAGGCGTAAGTTTTAAGCCCCTGATTTAAGACAATAAAGTTAATTTATTAATATTTTACTTAATTTTCTAATAAAATAGTTGTAGCATAAACCATTAATTAATTAGTTGTGGGATATTTTTTATTAAAAAGATAAAATACTAAGTCAATAATTTATGAAATTTTTAATTTTATTTTATTCATTATTAAAAATTAACATAATAATCAGTGATGAGGAAACGAGACAACGAGGATTTAGCTCGTTTTTTTCTCTGCTCGTTTTCGTAAAAATAATAATTCGAAGAGAATCCAGATAAGCTAAACGAGACAACGAGAAATTAGGATAAGATCAAATGAAGAAAGAAAAGACTTCAACAATATGGAATTATTGTTAATACTATAAATAGAAAAAAAGTGATTTATTTTATATTATTTTTATTTATTATTATGTCTTAAAATTTTAAGTTTTACTTAAAAAATATTTTGAATACTTGCAAGATCTCGCTTATATTTAAAAAAATTATTTCAAACTCTTTTATTGTATTTGCTTTTACTTTATCCTGCTTATAAAGTCGTCTTAAAAATTTTTTTTCTAAAGTGTATAAATAAGTTAGTTTATATTTTTAATATATTAAGTACACTTATTTTCTGCTTTTATAACTCTATTTTTAAAAAATATATAAATTAAAGTAATATATATTTATAAGTATTAATAAATTTAAGTGAGTGAGTATTTATCATATTAATTGTTTCAGTAAATTCATAAACCAAGAATAATATTTTTTATAATTAATTAATAAATATGATTAAAAAAATTGAACTAATTTAATTTAAATATTGTAAAATGTATTGAAAATCAAACATTTATAAATCCCTTAAAAATAAAAAGAGCATTAAATTCAATATTTGAATTTCTTATTATGATAGTTTGATATATTTTAATGCATTCTTTAATCATTTCTGAATGATACATTCTCAAAAAACTCTCAATCTAATATGTATTTTTAAATTTACTTTATAAAAATATTAAAGATTTTCTATTAAATATCTTTATTTTAGATTAAATGATTTTTATTCTTAATTTTCGTGGCTATAAAGTTTTTAAAAACCTAACACAAAGATTTTTTAATTTAAAAATTAATGAATAAATTAGAAATAAATTGTAAGAAATTAATGCCAGCTATTTGTAATTAATTTACTACCACTATTATTTATTTATTTATTTATTTATAGTTTTCTTATTTTATATGATACATTATTTTCTATTTTTTCCTTATTCAACCACTTTATTAGATTAATCAGCTTGACTCAATATAAATTTTTAGCTACATGAAAATATTCAAGTGTAATAATTTGGAAATTATTTTTGTTCATATTGATAATTCAAATATATATATTATTTATTTAAATTTTAGCAAATACTTTCTATTGCTATTTATTTAAGTATCTAAAATTTTATTGCAGACTATCAAATATAATCATTTTATAGCTAAGTCTAAGAACATTTTATTGTAGCAAATTAATATGTTTTGGTATTATTTAAGATTTCGTTGAATTTATTTTTATAAATAAAAGATCTTTCTCATTTATTTCAAAAAGTAAATTAATAAAGAAAGAAAGAAATGCCTTCTATTATTTAGAGAAACTTCATTTAATAAAAGTTATTACCTAATTTATTGTAAAATCATAAAAATGAAGCTGTCAATTAATTGTGTAGATTTAAACTTAAAGAGCAACAGGCTAAAGAATACAATGTCTTATTTAAATAGCTTGAAAAAATGTTTAAAAAGGTTAGAAAGCTTGAAAAGATTAAATCTCCAAATTTTTTACAATTATTTCAAATAAATATTAATCTCTTATGAAGAAAATAGTTTTCAAAATATAAGTGTCTCATTATTTTATTGTTTTTTTGTATTAATATTGTTCATTAATTTTATATTTTTATATTAACCAGTTTAAATAAAGTAAGTATTCCTATCAAAAAACACCAAAAATATTATTTAGAAATAGGTCATTTTTATTCATAATCAATTTAAAATATTCTTTTAATTAATTTAAAAGTGAAAGAAATACCAAAAGTAATAACTAAATAAATCTTAATTTTGATTTTTAATTATTTGAGGATAGGGATTATTTAGAAATAAATCAAATTCAGTAATACTTCGAACTTAGTCAGTTTGATGAGTTGTAAGTTAACTAATTGAAAAATTATGTGTTAAATTATTTATTAGAAATGGATGTGAGTAATTCTCTACTAAAATTTATATTAATACTTTCATTATATTAACAAAACCACTTTATAAATATTATGTAAAATAAATACTACTAAAATAAGATAGATAACTAAATTTGTTTTATGTAATTAAATTGCTGCTTTAACTTTTAATTTTTTAGAATTAAAAAATTTCTGATTTTAACTTACATCCTATTTTTATTCAAAATATGAAGACTATTAATTTGCTTATTAATTTGATTATTTATTAATTCATCACCCCTTTAATCTTATTTAAATTTTGATAATGTTTATTTAAAATTAAATTTCATAAAGCAAATAACCAAAAAAGAAAGTATTTATTTAAACAGAAATTAAAGATAGAAACAAAAAAAAATTATTTTTAAACCAATTATTTCATAATTTAATAATGAAAGCATCATTTTATAAAATAATTTTTTGGTTTGTGGTTACTCTTTTTTATTCTAAAGCTTAAAATTGCTCCAATTTACTTTAAAAATTAGTAACACCAAAAACCTATTCAGGTATTGATAAGTATAAAATATATTTTTAGATATTTTGTTAATAAATTAATTAATATAGGATATCAATGCGTTTACGATTCAAATACATCATATTCCTCTGACTTTATTACTACTTAAGTTGATAGATATGACCATATTTATTACAACTAAAATCTTGAAAAAGCCTAATGCAATAAAGATTTCTTAATCAATCCGAATAATTTAGACAGGAGTTAAGATGATGCTCTTATAATATTTTCAGGATAGTAGGCGATTTCATATGTTTAAATTAGCTTTGGCTAATTTTATGATTCAACGCCAAATGTTTTGTGCACATTTTTAGCTTATGATGCATCAAATACTTATCTAACTAGTAAAGACGTTCCTGCTAGCTAACTTAATGAACAATAATATTGCAATATTAACAATTTTGTTAGAACTAGTTAGTATTATTTGGTTAATGTGAATAATCTTACTAATTAATTAACTATTCAAACATATTTAACTCCTCCTACAACCAAAAACTAAATGGGTGATATTGAGATCATAGTTTATTATTAAGTATATATTTTTAATATTTTAATTTTTTTTCTTCCCTAATTTAATCATAAAAATAAACTGTCAGTCTTTAAAAATTAACTATACTTAAAACAATCATTTTATACAAGCCTATCCATTTTATGCTTAAAGAATAATAAATTTGAAAATGAAAATATTTAATGGATTAAAAAATATTCTAGAATAATTATCCTGTTTATTAAAAAATGGATGGGTCTGTAAAAAATGTGAGGGATTTAAGTATAAAATCATTGAACTTTAATACTTCATTAAATTTAATTGAAAATTTAAATATTTAGTGTCCAATAGGTTGCTCGTCATGTGATAATTCTGGTAAGTGTTCTGCTTGCATTTAAAATTATAATTTGGATTAGAAACAAAAATAATGTTTATTGACTTGTAATTCCAATTAATTTGCTTAAGTTGATTAAAATTCTAGTTAATAGGTCTGTTAGTTATGCGATCCTTCTTGTAGTACTTGTAGTGGTACTTCTAAAAGTTGTACTTCCTGCTCAAATAATTACTACACATTTAAAACGTCACCTTCTGACACTAATTTTTTATGTTACTCTACATGCCCTGATGGCTACTATTAGTTTTCATAAGATTGTCTGAAATGCGATAATTCTTGCAACACTTGTACAGGCAACTCTTTGAGTTGTACAGCATGTTCAAATAGTTATTACCCCTATAAAGCTACTCCTTCAGCTACTAACTTTTAATGCTACTAAGTATGCCCTAGTGGATCTTACTTTCTTTAAAATTAATGCCTATAATGTGATGCTTCTTGCAATATTTGTACTGGTTCTTCTACCAACTGTACTGCTTGTTCAAACACATATTATCCACTTAAAATTGAACCCACTGCAACAAATTTTTAATGCTACTAAAAATGTCCAAATGGTTATTATTTATAGTTTTAATAATGTTTAAAATGCGATGCATCTTGCGACACTTGTAGTGATAGCTCTTTAAGTTGTACTTCATGTGCAAATAACTATTACCAAGTTATGACTATGCCTTCATCAACTAATTTTTAATGCTATTAGACATGTCCAGATGGATACTATTTGTATAACAATCACTAATGTAAATAATGTGATGTTTCATGTAGCTCTTGCAGTGGTACTTCTACTAGTTGTATTGCTTGCAATAATACTTATTTTCCGCTTAAAATTTAACCATCTGATATAAATTATAAATGCTACTAAATATGTCCAGATGGTTACTTCTTACAGCAATAATAATAAGAATGCCTATAATGCGACTTTTCATGCAGTAAATGTGTTTTTACAAACGGACTATAGTATATACTTCATTTTGATATCTTTTATGAGTATGTTATTTTTTGGATTTTAAGTTTTGCAACTCTACTATCCCTTGGTCTATGCTACTTTGGTAAAACTATGGATAGCAAAATTCCAGTTAATAGTAATAAAACCTTAGCGGCAGTAATTTCAACTCATCAAATAAATAATATTAATTCCTAATAACCGAAAGCATAGAAACTTTAAACTGAAGAAGATTAACTGCATAATTAAATGTAATCTAACATTAGAATATTTTAAACTAATCTAAAAATTACTGATAGCTTTAAATTAAAAGAATAATAAGAGAAGCAAGTAAACAAAAGCTAAACTCTATCGATTCATAAAATATCTTAAACTAGCCTAAAAAATGTTGAAGATCAAAGAATGGGTGAGGATATCAAAACTAAGAATTCATCATAAAAATATGATTAAAATCATCAGATAAACATTAAAAACATTCAAAATAAATAATAGCAAGTCGATAATTAAATACTTTAAGACATTGAGGAATATAATGATGAAAAAAAATCTTAATTTTAAAATGACAAAACAATAAGTTTTTTACTCTAAGTAAATTTTTAAAAAGAGCCAGTTTAAAGTGATAAGAGCAATCAAAACCAAATAGGAGAAATAACTTCAAAAGAAATTTATTAGAGTTAAAATTAAAATAATGATGAAGAAAGAGTCTCAATTTTAGTTGAAAAATAAAAAAAAATTCTTCAAAAATCATTATTTTGGAGAGTTTTATTTTTTCATTAATTTTTTAACATTTTTTTGACTCATAATAAATAGCTTTCTAGACCTTTGAGATTTAGTATTTTTTATCTAAGAATAATTCACTCATTAAGTATTTCAACAATTTTTTATTAATGATATAATCAAGCACAGATGGTTTTTGTTTCAATAATAAACTCTACAATAATAATTGTTGGTGTGTTAATATTATAATCTTTATATAAGTTTAGGAAAGTAGGAAGAATAATATCAACTTTCATAATGCTTTGTTTATTAGTTCTCTACTATTATATTATTCTCGGGGTTATTAATTGCTAGTCTGTGAGCTACTCTAATAGCAAAATAGTGTCATTTTTTATTCTTTTTGGTATAGATTTCTTAGTTGTTTCTATCGTTGTGTCTATAATTTTTAATTAAATATTATTTTTTAAAAATAAATATCCAAAGAAGGCTTTATTTATAAAACTATTTAACCTATTCAAAATTTAAGATATCTTATAAAATTATTTTATGTGATTTATTTTTGCATATAGTTTATATTAATAATAATCAATCTTGATAAATATTATTTAAAATAGTGAATAAAATATAATTTAGAAGCAAAATAAACAAAAAAATTCAATCATAGAAAAATTTATTTATTAATTTACTTAACATTAATTACTGATAAAATAAAAGCTAAGAAGGATATAAATAAGTCATCAAATGCTAATATATATAATAGATTTTATTTTATAAAGAGAGTAATTTTAAAGAATATTTAAATGATCATTACATTATTACAAATGAAAATTTTAGACTCAAAAGGTTTAGTAAAAATGTATTTTATTTTAGATTAAAGTAAAATTAATATGTAATAAATTTAAGGAGAAAAAAAAATCAAATTTACTAATCACAAATTTTCCATATTCTCTACAAATATCAATTAGTATATAGATATTTAACTATTAATTTTTTATTGATTACTAATCTATACTCTTTTATAGAAGTCAGTATTTTTCTTTCAATATAAGGTTAAATATATATTTTCTACAATTAAATTATCATTTAATTTTAGTTAAAAAACTTATTTTTTTACAATGAAAAAGTATTTTTTATTAAAATAAAATAAATGATAAAATTTGAGAATATTGAGTAAATATTTTAATAAAAATTTTAAATATTACTTAAAATTTATAAGATTATATGACAATGATATCTGAATAATCTAAAAGAAAGAAATAAATTTAATAAAACTAAATTTAAGGAAATAAAGATACGACTTAATTAATACATCAAAAAAATACTTTTTTTAATAAGAATTACAAAAATAAAACTGAGCTTATCTTATTTAAATATTTGTAACCATTATTTTTCCAATACTATAAATATTTAAATTGCTACAAAAATATCAAATTAATAACCATTAAATTCTTTGAATATTATATAAAGACATATAAAAGATTTATCCACATAATTTCTATTTTTAAAGTTACTAGCTAAAAAATACTAAGATTTTCTACTAAACATCTTTATTAAATAGTTTTTATTCTTACTAATTGTGACTGTAAGGTTATTAAAAACCTCAAAGGGTTTGTTATATTTTGTTATCAAAAAATTTGAATTTTAAATTAGAAGTGTAAGAAACAAAAAATAATCTGGGACAAATTAAATCTAGGTATTTGCAATTAATTTATTACAACTTATTTATTTTTCTTATTTTATCTATGTTTTCCTTATTTAACCACTTTATTATATTTATCAGATTGAATAAATATACAATTTTCGCTAATTAAGAATGTTCAAATCTAATCATTTTGAAAATATTGATAATTCAAATAAATATTTCGTTGGGTATCTTCATTTTCTATCTAATCTATCATAGTCAAACTAGTAATGTTTAAAAGATTAGTTTTTTATTTAGATTTATTTTCATAAGACTTTTGATTTTTGTTGAGTATATATAAGTGTTCTATTTTTAATGCCCTTAGCGCTCTTAAACAAGAGGAAAAATTTTTATTTTGTTTAAAAATTCTTTTATCTAAGAAATATCTTTATTTAGAGTAGTTAATAAAAATTTCTCTTTTATTAATAATATAAAATTGTTTTAAAATAATACTAAAAATTGAAGATCTACCTATGATAACAAATTTAAAAAAAAATAAGTAAATTTAATCTTAAAGCAAAAATAGAATTTTTGCTTAAAAATTATTCTGCTAGGCTAGGTTTTAAAGCAAAGGTATATATGTTAGATAAATTCTGATTTAAAAAAGAAAAAAAAGTATTTTGGCTGCCATTTAACCATAATTTAATTTATTATATTTGGTATTTTTAAAGTGTAAGATAAAAAGTTAAGTTTTGATTTAGGAGAACTTTTTGTGTATCTTAGATTTGTTATGTAAATAATATTTACCTGATAATATGTGGTTATTGTATTTTAAATATTAATCAAATATATCAATTAATTTGAGTAAGAATAATTACAAAATATCAAAAAATTAAGCAGATTATTTATTTAATATGAATACTTTATAAGATATTTATTAATCTGTTATAAGCAGTAAGATTCAAAAAAATAAAGTAAAAATAAATTGTCAAAACAAAATTTAAAAATAGTAAAATAATAGATAAAAAGACATACAGAAGGAGAAAGCAATTACATTTAAACTCTGACAGACATCCTTATGAAAACTAGATTTTCATATTTTCAATTTGTTTTAATTAACTCATTATTAAGTCTAATATCATGCATTAATTTGCCTATTTAGATAACTTATTAACTTTACTTCATTTAAGTAAATCTATTATATGAATTAATAATAAATCAAGATGGAAATAAATATTTTCATGTTTATAGGAAAAAAGCGCAATTGTTTATAAGACAACAGATGATAATTTATGGAGATATAGTACTTTAGATTAAAATGGAAATATAATTGCAAGTTATATGATAAATGGTTTGGCTGATTCATCTCCTGTCTATATGAGCTAATTTGATATTAGCTTTGGCTTCTACTTGTTATAAAATGTAAACTCTCAATTTTTTTCAGATAGAATAAATTTACTAACATTTTAATTAAAAGAATTAACAGTGGCTTATCTTTTTTATAAAGAGGCAATTAGTTTACTATCAAATTGATTTGAATCTACTTACAACTAATTAGCAAGGGTATCTCTAAAAAATTTCTTTTTAAACTAGTTAATAATGTAATTATCCCTTTGTCTTAAATTATGTAAAATCAAATAAATTTTTTTAAAATTATGAAGCAATATTTAGATTTTATATATATATTATTAGGGCTCACTTTACTATTGCTAATGTTCAAGCTCTTTTGTACCATATTAATTTATAGTAGGAGACTCATTTCAAAAACTATAAAATTCCAAAGATATACTTAATACTACAGCTTACTTTATGTATTAAACATATATGGTGATTGATAATAACTATATTGTCTATAAAAATACTGTTTATACTTAAATTAAACCTCCAACCTAAAAGCTACAAACTTTATTTTTATTTAATGTAGAAATAAAATAATAAATATTTTATTAAATATTATTTTTTTTTAAGTAAAAGTTTGACTTATTTCTGTTAGATAATAAGTTTTGCAAAGCAATTTTGAGCCAGGATACATTTGAATGTACAAAATTATTAGATTTAGGTGTAAATAGTTCAAATGATGCTATTATTTCTTAAGTTTTTGATACAAATGGAGTAAATAAAAATTTTTCTTTTTTTAGAAGTTGTTTGATTAATTAAAATCTTCAAAAAATTTATTAGATAAGTTTAATTTTTACATATGACCATAACAAAGGTTAATTTGTATTTTTCGATGCATCAACATTAAATACAATTCCAGCAACAGGAGATTAACTATTAAATACTAATAATCCTTTGGATATTATCTAATATTTAGTAAGAATATTTTTTTTTAAAATGATCAAATATTAAAATTAAAAAATTTAATAAATAGAATAATATATATATCCTAAACAATTTTTATAGAGTAACCTATGATTCTTAATCTACAAGCGTGAATATTAAATTAATTACTTCTTCTCTGACTTCTAATTATTACTAGCTACCTAACATTTAAAGATATTATTACAATTTTTAACAAGTTAATTTTTAAATATATCCTTTAAATTCTTTAAAATTTCTAATTTTACTAAAATAGGGAAATTTAATTTTATTAAAAAGAGGCTCTAATTTCTATCTTTTAGATATTAATACTCTTTATTGTCCATCTTAGTGCCCTTATTGTTCTGCTTAAGATCCAAGATAATGCTGCCCTTCTAATTGTGTTAAATGCTCAGAAAAATAAATATGTTAAACTTGTATTTCAGGCTACTTCCTTTAACTTGATAATACATGTGAAAAGACTTGTCCTAATTTCGCTTAAGTTGACAATAATAATTAGCAATGCATATGTGATTCAAATGCTACTTTTACCTAAAGCAAGTGTATATGCAAAAATAAATATTACATGAATGCGAATAAGTGTATTTAATGTTAGTCTAATTGTGATACTTGTGATAATTCTGCAAGTTGCTTGTTATGCTCATCAGGCTATTATTAATTTCCAGATGGATCATGTAGTTAGTGTGATATATAAAATGGATATTATAAATATTCTTTAAATGGAGATAAGTGTGGTAAGTGTCCATCTAATTGCTAAATTTGTTAAGACTCAACTAAATGCTAACAGTGCTCAAGTGGTTTTTATTTATTTCCAGATGGATCATGCAATTACTGTGACGTACAAAATGGATTTTACAAATATTCTTTGAATGGAGATAAGTGTGATAAGTGCTCATCTAATTGCTAAATTTGTTCGGACTCAACCAAATGCCAACAGTGTTCAAGTGGTTTTTTCTTATTTCCAGATGGGTCATGCAATTATTGCGACATTTAAAATGGATATTATAAATATTCTTTAAATGGTGATAAGTGTGGTAAGTGCTCATCTAATTGCTAAATTTGTTCAGACTCGACTAAATGCTAACAGTGTTCAAGTGGTTTTTACTTATTTCCGGATGGGTTATGCTATTACTGTGACATATAAAAAGGATTTTACAAATATTATCTAAATGGAGATAAGTGTGGTAAGTGCTCATCTAATTGTTAAGTTTGTTCAGACTCAACTAAATGCTAGACGTGCTCAAGCAGTTTTTACTTATTTCAGGACGGGTCATGCAATTATTGTGACATATAAAATGGATAATATAAATATTCTTTAAATGGAGATAAGTGTGGTAAGTGTCCATCTAATTGCTAAATTTGTTAAGACTCAACTAAATGCTAACAGTGCTCAAGTGGTTTTTATTTATTTCCTGATGGGTCATGCAATTAATGTGACATACAAAATGGATTTTACAAATATTCTTTGAATGGAGATAAGTGTGATAAGTGCTCATCTAATTGCTAAATTTGTTCGGACTCGACTAAATGCTAATAGTGTTCAAGTGGTTTTTACTTATTTCCGGATGGGTCATGCAATTACTGTGACATATAAAAAGGATATTATAAATATTCTTTAAATGGTGATAAGTGTGGTAAGTGCTCATCTAATTGCTAAATTTGTTAAGACTCAACTAAATGCTAACAGTGCTCAAGTGGTTTTTATTTATTTCCAGATGGATCATGCAATTACTGTGACGTACAAAATGGATTTTACAAATATTCTTTGAATGGAGATAAGTGTGGTAAGTGCTCATCTAATTGCTAAATTTGTTCAGACTCGACTAAATGCTAACAGTGTTCAAGTGGTTTTTATTTATTTCCAGATGGGTCATGCAATTACTGTGACGTACAAAATGGATTTTACAAATATTCTTTGAATGGAGATAAGTGTGGTAAGTGCTCATCTAATTGCTAAATTTGTTCTGACTCGACTAAATGCTAATAGTGTTCAAGTGGTTTTTACTTATTTCCGGATGGGTCATGCAATTACTGTGACATATAAAAAGGATTTTACAAATATTATCTAAATGGAGATAAGTGTGGTAAGTGCTCATCTAATTGCTAAGTTTGTTCAGATTCAACTAAATGCAAATAGTGCTCAAGAGGTTTTTATTTATAAGCTAAATGATATTATTTAATTCTTGTTTTTGTATTTTTTTAGTAAAATTTAAAAAGTAATATATTTTTTAATTGTTTTATAAATCATTCATTAAATTAATTTTACTCTATTTAAATTTTTATTTTAAATTTATTTATTATTAACTTTATGAAAAATTTTATTATTAACTTTATTAAAAACTTTATTATTATTATCATATTTATTTTGAATAAAAAATATTTTTTTAAAACTAATTTTAATCTCTAAAAATCACATCCATAATTTTTTCTTTCAAGTAAATAAATAGATAAAGATTATATACATAATGATTTTTCTAAATATTTTATAATTTTTTATATTCCAAAAATAACTTTTGAAAGTGATAATTATTTATAAATTAATATAAAATTAGTTGATTTCAAGACATTAAATAGATAAATATTTTTTATTCATTTATTTATTAATTTATATCACATAGTAGAATATTATATTTTAAATTACAAAAAATTAAAGATAGAATATTAATATAGTAGAAAATTATGAAATTATTTCTAATCTTTATGCAGTTACTAAAAATTCATAGTCAGCAAATCTTAATATTAAATTAATAACTTCATCTTTACTATATTATGTTATATCTTAAAAATTTTAATACATAAATTTTCATATATTGATATTAAAATATCTTTGCTTTTAAAACTAAAAAAAAAATAATTTTATTTGTTTTTTTTTAAAATTGTAAAAAATTGATTTTAAATATTTATTTCTCTTTATTACTTTATTGCCGAGCTGGTTATTAACATTGTCCTATTTAAAATAATAATTAATCCTATAGTTCAAATTGCTTTGAATGTAATGACGAATAAACTTGTTTTACTTGTAGTCCTGAATATATGGTATAAAAAGATCAAATATGTATTAAAACTTGTCTTATTTCTATTAATTTGAAAAGTTTATATGTGACACAAACGCTAATTTTATAAATAAAAGGTGTAAACGCAATAATACTTATTATTTAAATGGTAATTAGTATTAAAATCTAATTGTGATGTTTTTTAAAATAAACTCATCAAAATGTTAGTAATGCTCATGATTTTTCTATTTGTATCCAAACGGGTGTGATATTCAGAAAGGGTTTTATATCAAGTAAAAATTAAAAAAATACTTCGCTTAAATTCTTAATTAGTACTAATTTTTATTAAACTAATATTTTTAGCATAAATGAATAAATAATTTTTAAAAATATTTTTTTGAAAAAAGTAACAATAACTGAATAACTTACAATTTATTGCGTTTAACTTGTGAAGGAAGTAGTTAATAATAATGTACAAGTTGCTATGATGGATTTTTTTTAATAAAGAAATAATGTTAATAAGTTTATCTAGTATTAAAGAATTCAGTTTTAAACAAAGATTAATTTGTTCTATTTTATTTATTAATAGAAAAAGTATAAAATAAATTTATTTAAAATGTATCTACTAAATTATATGATAATCTCATAAGTTCATTTGTAATATAATACTTCTAGCTTTGCATCTTAATTTTTGTAGTTGGTATCAATGTATAAATAAAATATTTCATAAACAAAAATATTGAAAGTAAAGAAATGAACTTATGTCTTTCTATTCTATTGATTGTAATTTTCTTTTAAACATTCTTATATCTGTTCTAGTATCTAAATAGACCACTCAAAAATAGCTAAATAAAGATTTTTTACATTATTAATAGAGATAAAATTTAGAACCAAAAAATTTATCAAATCTTACTTTTTTAATCTAATTAAGTATTGCTATTATTTACAGACCATTTATTTCTAAGCTTAAAAATGCTTTTTTTATTATAAACCATTTTTTATGGCTTACTCTATTTACTGAAAACTTAATTATAAGCTCCTATTGTTCAAAGTCTCATTATTAGATATTATTAGAATTAATAAAGTGCTATTAGTTTTTCTAGTCTAATTTTAGTATTTTGCTCTTATAATTAATTTATGGGTTTCTATTAATTTTAGTATAATTATTTGATTTTAAAAAGATAAATTGAAGGAAAAACAATAAAATGTATTTTATTGAATGCAATCAACAGAATTAAATTATTAATAGCTTTTGCATTCAAAATAAAACTAGGATAAATTTGCAGTCTAAAAAACAAGTTATTAATATGGAAAAATATATTGTACAAATATAAAAAGAATTTAAAAAAAATATTAAATTTAAATTTGTGATCATTCCTCATCATATACTTTTACCAATAAATATTACTTTTCAACAAGCTAAATTAGAAGAATAAAATTTCTAAAATAGCTAAATATAAATAAGATTGTGTGGAGTTAAAATTAATATTACCTTATATTTTTATAAATAAACATTTTTTTTATAAAAAAATCATACATTTTTACTAGAAAAAATTTAATTTTTTTTTAATGTAAGATTGTAAACATAGGTTTTCACTTAGGATAGCTTATGGTGTATCTATGATTTAATGATAGATATAAATAATATGTACTAGATATAATGTGGTATTTATTTTTAATAATTCTAGTCAAACATGTTCAATTAATTTGATTAAAAGTAATTAACAATTATTAAAAAGTTAATCAGCTTATTTATTTATCTATGGTTGATATATAAGATACTTTTTATGTTAAAAAATAGAAAATTAAAAAATAGTTAAATAATAGAACATAAAAAGAAATAACAAGCAATTACACTTAAAAGCTGGATTAGTTAAAATAAGACAGATATCCAAATGATAACTCTCTCATATCTTTATTTTGTTTTAATTAACTTATTATTAAGTTTAATATCTTGTATTGATTTGCCGATTTAGATTACGAATTCAGTTTACTTCATTTAAGTAATCCTTATTAATTTACAATAAATAAAATAGGAAATAAACATTTACATACATGTTTTTAGGAAAAAAGCGCAATTATTTATAAAACTTCAGAAAATAGTTAATGGAGATATAGTACTTTGGATTAAAATAGAAATATAGTCACGAGCTATATAATAAATGGTTTGATTGATTCATCACCTGTCTCAGGTGCTGGTTTTAGTTATGGTTCCTACTTACTATAAAATATAAACACTCAATTTTTTCAGATAGGATAGATTTAACTCACATTTTAATTAAAAAGAGTTAATAGAAGCTTATCTTTTTTATCAAGCTCGAATATTTTTACTATGAAATTGATTTAAATCTTCTTACTAGTAATTAGCAAGGGTATCTTTAGAAACTCTCTTTTGGAACTAGTTAATAATGTAATTAACCCTTTGTCACAAATTATGTAAAATCAAATAAATTTTTTAGAAAAATATAAATCAATATTTAAATATTTTTACATATATAATTAGGGCTCGCTTTACTATTGCTACTGTACTAGCAGTTATGCACCACATAAATTTATTCGAGGAGACTCATTTCAAAAACTAAAAAATTCTAAAGATTTAATTTATGCTAAAGATTACTTTATGCACTAAGCATATTTGGTGATTGATAACAACTATATTGTCTATAAAAATAATGTTTATACTAACTTTAAACCTCAAACCAAAGACCTACAAACATTATTATTGTTTAATGTAGAAAATTATTTATTTATCAATTCATTCCTTAATTTTTTTTCAAGTATTTTAATTTTTAAAATTAATTTTTTTGTTATTTAAATGATTCTTTTACAATAAAATTAACATACATGAAATATAATATCATTTTAAATTTGAAAAATAAAAATAATCAAAAATTAATTAAATATTATTCTTTTAAAAAAGTATAAATTCGATTTATTTCTGATAGATAATAAATTTTGCAAAGCAATTCTGAGCTAGGATACATTTGAGTGTACAAAATTATTAGATTTAGGTATAAATAGTGCAAATTAAGCTATTATTTCTTAAGTTTTTGATACAGATGGAGTAATTAACAATTTTTATTTTTAAAAAAATTGTTTTATTAATTAAACATTACAAAAAATTAATTAGATAAGTTTAATTTTTACATATGACCATAAAAAAAGTTAATTTGTATTTTTCGATGCATTTACATTAAGCACAATTCCAGTAACAGGAGATAAATTATTAAATACCGATAATCCTTTGGATATTATTTAGTATATAGTAAGTCTATTTATTATTTTAAAATGACCAAATATTAAAATTAAAAAATTTAATAATTAGAATAATGTATATATCCAAAACTATTTTTATAGAGTAACTTATGATTCACAATCTGCAAGTGTGAATGTTAAATTAGTTACTTCTTTTCTGACTTCCAATCATTACTAGCTGCCTAACATTTAATAACATTATTACAACTTTTAGCAAGTTAATTTTTAAATTTACTTTTTAGAATTCTTTAAAATTTCTATTTTTACTAAAATAGGGAAATTTAATATTTTTAAAGAGAGACACTAATTTCTATCTTTTAGATATAAATACTCTTTATTGTCCATCTTAGTGTCCTTATTGCTCTGCTTAAGATCCAAGATAATGCTGCCCTTCTAATTGTGTAAAATGCTCAGAAAAATAAATATGTTAAACTTGTATTTCAGGCTACTTCCTTTAACTTGATAATAAATGTGTAAATACTTGTCCTGATTTCGCTTAAGTTGACAATAATAATTAGCAATGTATTTGTGATCCAAATGCTACTTTTACTTAAAGCAAGTGTATATGTAAAAATAAATATTACATGAATGCAAATAAGTGTATTTAATGTTAATCTAATTGCGATACTTGTGAAAGTTCTACTAATTGCTTGCTATGTTCATCTGGCTATTATTTATTTCCAGATGGGTCATGTAGTTAGTGTGATATATAAAATGGATATTATAAATATTCTTTAAACGGAGATAAGTGTGGTAAGTGCTCATCTAATTGTTAAGTTTGTTAAGACTCAACTAAATGCTAACAGTGCTCAAGCGGTTTTTACTTATTTTCGGATGGGTCATGCAATTAATGCGATATATAAAATGGATTTTACAAATATTCTTTAAATGTAGATAAGTGTGGTAAATGCTCATCTAATTGTTAAGTTTGTTAAGATTCAACTAAATGCTAACAGTGTTCAAAAGATTTTTATTTATTTTTGGATGGATCATGCAATACATGTGATATAAAAAATGGGTTTTATAAATATTCTTTAAATGGAGATAAGTGTGGTAATTGTCCATCTTATTGCTCAATTTGTATAGACTCTACTAAGTGCTTATAATGCTCAAGTGGTTTTTATTTATTTCCAGATGGATTATGCAATACCTGCGAAATATGGAATGGTTTTTATAAAAATTAATTGAATGGTGATAAATGTGATTAATGCTAATAAAATTGTAAATTATGCCAAAACTCTAACAGTTGTTAGTAATGCTAAGTAGGTTATTATTTATTTGCTGATGGTTCATGCAATTTATGTGATAAATAAAACGGATTTTACAAATATTATTAAGATGGAAATAGATGTGGTTCATGCTAATCTAATTGCTAAATTTGTCAAAACTCTTCTAAATGTTTAAAGTGTTTGAAAGATTATTACTTATATCCAGATGGATCATGCGATTAGTGTAACACTTAAAATGGGTTTTATAGATATGAATTGAATGGAAATAGATGTGTTAAATGCAAATCTAATTGTTAAGTTTGCTAAGATTCTAATATTTGTTAGCTATGCTTACCAGGTTATTTCTTATTTTCAGATGGATCATGTAATTTATGTGGAGTTTAAAATGGATTTTACATCGATAAAATTAATGGAAAAAAATGTGGGAAATGCTAATCAAATTGTTAAATTTGTTAAGATGCTACTATCTGTTAGAAGTGCTAAAATGGTTATTATTTATTTCCAGACGGTTCATGTGGTTTATGTGAAAATATAAATGGATTATATAACTATTAATTAGATGGGAATAGATGCGGCTAGTGCTCATCTAATTGTTATGTTTGTGAAAATTCTTCTAAATGTTAACAGTGTTCACCTGGTTATAAGCTATTTTCAGATGAATAATGTAATTTATGCTAAATAAATGGATTTAACTCAAGGTATAATTAAAATTTATTTATTTTAATTTCATTTGAAGTTAGTTCTTTCTTTTTCATTATTGTTATTTGGCTTGATAAATTAATAAATTATATTTTAAAAACAGTTAAGAGTGTAACTCATGTCTAATCACATGTTAAGCAGATGAAGGAAATAGTAAAGACTAAATTACTGTTTGCTTAGAAGGATTTATTTTAATTAACTCTAAATGTGAATAGATTTATTTAGAATATAAAGATCCTATTTTGAGCCAAGATTAAATTAATTAGATAAATTAATCTTCAAAAACTAGCTCTGAAATATCTAGTTATAGCTCATATACTTAAACATTAGTTTCTGGAGTTTTAAATACATAAAGTTTTTCTATTGTAACTCAAGGAATTTCTATTTAAAAACTTAGCTTTCTTATATTAGTCGATATTAACTTACCTGCTTTAGTTTTCATCCCATCAAAGGATTTAAAAAGTAAAAATCAAATAATTTAATAGTAATTTCTCATAATTAAATAAAAATTTTTTTGTTAATTACAAAATAATAGGTTAGTTACCATCTTAAAAGTTTTCATTTTTAAATCTATTTAAAAGTTATTTAAATTAAGAATAGATTTAATTTTATGATTCTAAATTCTATTCAGCTGATTTACCAGATGAAATTGTATATAATAGTGGCTCAGGAGTAATACTGTTTATGATTAACCTCTTAGTTTTTATTTTATTTTATATTCTAATAGAAAGAGTATAAAATAAAAGTATTCAAAATATATCAGTTAAAATATACGATTATTTAATTAGCTCATTTTTAGTTTAACATTTTTAGCTATGCATTCTAATATTCATAGTTTCAATCAACGCATAATTAAAATATTTTGTGAGTAACAGTATAGAAAATAAAAAAATTTAATAGTGCCTAATCCTAATTTTAATTTTGATATCTATTTTAATATTTAAATATCTGATTTACTTCTTAAATATAAAAATCGAAGATAAAAAAAATAGAACATTCTAAATTATTAATAGAGAAAAAATTCAGAATGAAACAATTTATGAATGTAAATATAGAAGATACTACCTATTGATCAACTTTTTTTTGGAAACTTTTATCTTGCCTACCTATTTTATTTAATTAAGCTCTTCATGGATGACTATAAGCATAATATCAATTAACCTTTCTTTTATTTAACTAATTATGGTAGTTATGTTGAGACCATTTATATCTAAGCTAACTAATATTTACTTTATGGTAAATTATTTTTTCTGGTTTACTCTTTATATAGAGTTCTTTATTGTAAATTTTTATTGCTCAAAGCCTGATTATACTGATTACGAATACACTATCTCTTAGCTAAGTTTAATAATATCTATAAATATTTAAGTTGTATTGCTCCTACAGCCAATTTATACAGTACTTTTAATATTAACTAAAATTTATGATGTAGTGTAAGTAAAATTGAAGCAGAAGAAGTAGAATGAAAGGTTTGAATTATTAGAGTTATAATTATACTAATAAATATTTAGACATGAAAGCTTATCAAATTAAAATAATTTGACTATCTAAAAAATTAATAACCCTTTTTCATTTAAGTTTAAAAAATAATCTAAAAATAGAACTTTAGTAAGGAAACTAATTATAAAATGATATATTAATATTATAAAAACGAAACGATATTCTTTAATTCTTATTTTTATATTTTTGTTTATTAAATATAAATAGTAATATATTTCTTTAATTCGTTTATTAATAAATAAATTATTTTTTCCCCATTTAAATTAATAAAATTTTATGATAAAATTGGAGAATAGATAGATAGTAAATATTTTAACAAAAATTATTAATAGCGCCTAATATATTTTGAAAAAAATTAAAACAAAGAAACATATTTTATAAAATTAAATTAAGGAAATAAACTGTACTAACTAATTATGAAACCATATATTAAAGACAAAAAAATATTTTATATTAATAAATATGGTGAAAAAAAAATTATCTAATCTAATTTAAATATTAGTAAAAATACCCCAACTATGAAATATAATGTATGAATTGCTTCAAATATCATATTTATAACGATTAAATTCTATGAATATTATATAAAGACTTATAAAATATGTATTCGTATTACAAAGTCATATCAAAAAATGTTTTTTTCTAAAATATATTGACTAGTTTATACTTTTAAAGATATTATGGACACTTAATTTCTCCTTTTAAACTCTATTTTTCAAAAAATATATATTTAATATGTATTTATAAATATTTACAAATTTAAGTAAAAGAGTAGATCATATTGATTGATTCAGTAAATATCTAAACAAAATAAAATATTTTATAATAAATAAATATGATAAAAAAATTTGAACTAATTTAATTTAAATATTGTAAAAACGTATTTGAAAATCAATAATATATAACTCGCTTATAAATATGAGAGCAATATAAATTTAATTGTTTTAATATTGCATTAAGATAGTTTAAAATATTTTAGTTCATTCTTTAATAGTTTCAAAAAGATAAATCTTTCAAAAAACGCTCAATCTAGTTTGTATTTTTAATGTTAATAGCCAAAATATACTAAAATTTTCTACTTTATATCTTTCTCATAGATTGAATCGTTTTTATCCTTGTGTTTTGTGACTGTAAGGTTTTATAAAAACCTGATAGGGTTTTTTTAATTATGTGATATAAATTTTTTAATAGGAAATTAGATCAATAAATTAGAAGTGTAAGAAAGAAAAAATAAGTCATAAGAAATTAAAGTCAGCTTATTTGCAATTAATTTATTACCACTATTATTTACTTATCGTTTTCTTATTTTTATATGATTTATTATTAATCATGTTTTGATTATTCAACCACTTTATTAAGTTTATTAGCTTGGATTACTTTTAATTATTTGCTACATAGGAATATTCAAGATTAATAATTTAGAAATTATTTCTGTTCATATTGATAATTCAAATATATATTTCGTTGGGCAAAGTCATTGCCAATTTATTCTATCATAAACAAATTAGTAATAATTAAAAGATTAGTCTTTTATTTGGATTAATATTCAAGAACCTTTTGATTTTTATTGATTATATTTAAGTTTTCTATTTTTTTATATTCTTTTTTGTGCTTGAATTTAAATTAGTTCAGTGATTACTTATGGAATAGTATTTGGATTTATTATTTTGGTAAAATTATTAAATACCATATTTTTTAAAAAAAACTAAATTAGGAATCATAAAATAAATGGTTGCTAATATTTGAAAAGAATAAATTCCCAATAGATTATTTTTTCACATCTGTAAATCTTAAATTTGAGAGATTAGGCTATTTATTTTTCATATAAAAACTTTATATAAAAATTCTAATTTTATTTATTTAAATTTTAGTAAATATTTTAGCATGCCAACAATTTTATTACTAACAATCATATTTAATAACTTTGTGGCTAATAAACCTATATAAGAGCATTTTATTGTAGCAAATCAATATTTTTTAGTAAAATTTAATGTTGAATTTCTTTTTAAATAGAAGATCTTTCTTATTTACATCAAAAAGTATATAAATGTCTTCTATTATTTAGAGAAAGCTCATTTAAGAACAAGTTATTTTAGAAGTTATTAAAAATCATAAAATAAAGCTATCAATACAATACCATGTCTTATTTAAAAAACCAGAAAAAAAATGTTAGGAAGCTTGAAAAAACAATAAATCTCTAGATTATTTACAAATATTTTTTATATTACTTAGAATTAATAATGATTTTTTAAGAAGAAAATAGTTGTTAAAATATTAGTTACTAACTATTTTATTACTTCTTTGTGTATTTACTGTTGATTAATATTTTATTTTTATAACCAGTTTTACTAAACTAAGAATTTCTCTATATAAATCAAAAATATTATTTAAAAATCGATCATTTTTTATTCATAATCAATATAAAATATTGTTTTAATTAATTTTAAAGCGAAAGACACAAAGCAATATTTGCAAGTGTAATTTGTAACTAAATCTAAATTTTGATTCTTAATCGCGCATTTTGAGAATAGGGACTGCTTAGAAGTAAATCAAATTAAGTAATAGGCTGATCTTAGTTAGTTAGATGAATTGTAAGTAGTATTAATTAATTTTTTTGAAAAACTAAGCGTTAAATTAATTATTAGAAATGTGCTTGAGCGATTTATTCTCCCAAAATTTAGATTAATACTTTAATTATTTTTTAACAAAGTCACAATACCATCAATATTACGAATAAAATTTAGTACGTAAATAAAATTATACCTAAATTAGCTTTTATCTTTTTTAAGTTACTGCTTTAATATTTAATTATTTTGAATTAGTTAATTTCTGATTTTAACATCCAATTTTTTAAATTAAAAACTTGAAGACTATTAGTTTGTTTGTTTGTTTATTTATTAGTTTTGTTTATTTATTAATTCATCACCTTTATGATCTTATTTCACTTTTAATAATGTTTAGTTAAATTGAAATTTAACATAATAAATAGTTAAAAAAGAAAGTAGTTCTTTAACAGAATTTTAACTTTAGAGACAAAGAAAATTATTTTTAAACCAATTTTTTCATAATTAAATAATGAAAGCATCATTTTGTAAAATTATTTTTTGGTTTGTGATTACTCTTCTTCATTCTGAAGCTTAAAATTGCTCCAAATTACTTTAAAAATTAGTAACTCCAAAAGCCTATTAAGGTATAGATAAGAATAAAATATATTTTTACTTATTTTGCTAACAAATAAACAATATATAGGATATCAATGCGTTTTCGATTCAAATACATCACTTTCCTCTGAATTTATTGTCACTTAAGTTGACAGATATGACCACTTTTTTTACAACTAAAGTCTTTAACAATAAGAATGTAATTCAAACTTCTTAATAAATCCGAATAATTTAGACAGAAGTTAAAATGATGCTCGTATCATATTTTATGGAAAGCAGCCTATTTCATATTTTTAAATTACCTATGGCTAATTTTATTATTAACATCCAGGTGTTAACTTTTAGTTCTCAATTTAGGCTTTTGATTTACCAAACTATTATCTAAGTGAGTTAGGAAAACCAGCTAGCTCACTAAATGAACAATAATATTGCAATATTAACAATTTTTTTAGAACTACTTAGTATTATTTTGTTAATTTGAATAATGTTACTAGTTAATTCTGTATTCAAACATATTTATCTCCTGGTAATGCCTAAAACAAAATGGGTGATATAGAGATATTAGTTTATTTTTAAGTAAATATTTTTAATATTTTAGTTTTTCTTCTTCTTCTAATTAAATCAGAAAAATAAACTGGAAGCATTTAAAAATTAACTTAAATCTATGAACTTTAATATTTCATTAAATTAAATTTTAAATTTAAATATTTAGTGTCCAATTGGTTGTTTGACATGTGATAATTCTGGTAAGTGCTCTTCTTGCATTTAAAATTATAATTTGGATTAGAAACAAAAATACTGTTTCTTGACTTGTAGTCTCAATAAATTTGCTTAAGTTGATTAAAATTCTACTGAATAGGTCTGTTAGTTATGCGATCCCTCTTGTAGTACTTGTAGTGGAACTTCTACAAGTTGTACTTCCTGCTCAAATAATTATTACACATTGAAAACTTTGCCTTCAGACACTAATTTTTAATGCTATTCGACATGCCCAGATGGCTACTATTAATTTTCATAAGATTGTCTGAAATGCGATGATTCTTGCAGTACTTGTACAGGCAACTCTTTGAGTTGTACTGCATGTTCAAATAGTTATTACCCCTATAAAGCTTCTCCTTCAGCAACTAACTTTTAATGCTACTAAATATGCCCTAATGGATCTTACTTTCTACAAAACTAATGTCTATAATGTGATGCTTCTTGCAGTATTTGTACTGGTTCTTCTACAAACTGTACTACTTGTTCAAGCACTTACTATCCACTTAAAGATTCACCCACTGCAACAAATTTTTAATGCTACTAAACATGTCCAAATGGTTATTATTTTTACTTTTAATAATGTTTAAAATGTGATGCATCTTGCTACACTTGCAGTGACAGCTCTTTAAGTTGTACTGTATGCGCAAATAATTATTACCCACTTAAAACTACACCTTCAGCAACTAACTTTTAATGTTATTTAACATGTCCCGATGGTTATTTCCTACTACAATAATAATGTTAAAAATGAGATGTCTCCTGTTAAACTTGTAATGGGACTTCTGTAAGCTGTACAAATTGCTCAAATACTTATTTTCCACTTAAAACTTCAGATTCAGCAACGAATTTTTAATGCTATTAGACATCTCCAGATGGTTATTATTTGGATAACAATTAGTAATATAAACAATGTGACATTTCATGTAGTTCCTGCAGTGGTACTTCTACTACTATTATTTTAAAAATGTTGGAAACTGAAAAAGAACTTTTTGTCCAAACAGATCTGAGAAATTTCTTTACTATATTATTATAAAGCTCAATTTCTAGTTTCTGAATAAACAACTTTTTTTAGTAAATGAAAAGAAATAGAGTTAATAAATATGAAATTACTTGAAAAAAAAAGTAGGAAAAATTACAAAAACTAAAAATTTCATTGATTTGTCAAAAGATTTATAAATAAGATACAATTATTCATAAATATTGCTTTAAATAATCTCCTTTATTCTATATGATTTGTTTCATACACTTTTTTGTGTGGCTTATTGTTTAATTTATGACATTTTAGTCAATAGTATTCCATATTTCAATTAAAACATTTTTTAAATTCTCGTTATTCTATTCTGAGTTACATAATTCTAATAAATTGTGCTTATTATTCAATAGAGAAAAAACATAATAAACATAGATTAACCAAAGAAATTTCTTTAAATAAATATTGATTTAATTAATTTTCAATGTAAAATCAATAAAAAGCAAATTTTGTAATATTTTGTTAAAAAATTTATCATATATCTTCAATTGTTTATTGTGTTAACCTTCGATTTGTTTGATAATTCACATATCAATAGAAAGTAGACATAAAGTTGTATCAGGATATCAACTCAAAAATTTATTTAAACTCTTCAATAAGATTTGACGAATTGGTTTCCAACATTTTTGCAAGGGTAGTAGTTGTACTGCTTGCAAGAATACTTTTTATCCACTTAAAATTTAACCTTCTGATACAAATTATAAATGCTACTAAACTTGTCCAGATGGTTACTTCTTACAGTAGTAATAGTAAGAATGCTAATAATGCGATGTTTCATGCAGTAAATGTATTGGTAATTCAAATAACTGTTCTGCTTGTTAAAGCAGCTATTATTAATTTTTAACTTCTGATTCAGCAACAGAATTTTAATGTTATCAAATATGCCCAAATAATTACTAGATAAAATAGAACATGTGTTAGCAATGCACATTATATTCTTCTGAAGGTTGTCATAGCTGTGGCACTACATGTAAATTATGTTAAGCAAGTCAAATAAGTAATTGCATAAATTGCTATGAAACAATGCAAATTAGTGGAAGCTAATGTATTTGTAGAAATCCATAAGACTAAAGGAATATCTTCTATCAGTGTAGTTATGATAATTATGCTGTTGTTTAAGCAATCTTTGATAGCAAATCTCCAATTTTAACACTTGAATTTGGGTCTAATTTAGTAAATATAAATAATCTTACATGTGACCAAATATTTGATTCTGCTACATATCTGTTGCTTGGTTCTAATTCTAGCTGTGAAATAAGTTAAACCTAAATAGTTGTTTCATTGAGTAAAATATTAATTTAAATTTAAAATTTTTTGATTTATTCATAAAATAATAAATAGGCGATGATGCAATTATTATGGCTAACTACACATTAGGATTTAAAAGCAATTTTCTGTAATTCTAAGGATACACAAAATATATAGATACTTTCTATTTGGTATCAGTAGTATAAAATCTAACAACGCAACCATCTGTATAAGTTCAATTTAATGATATAGAAAATTCATGTAATGACATTTCTTTTGGAGTTAAATCTGTTTTAAATGATGCCAAAAGAAGTTTCTTTTATTTGTAATGGAGCTTTGATCCACTTTAAGGTTTGAGCGACTCTACTCTTTAAGCTATAAATACCATATTTTAGACAACTAACTAACAATAAAGTTAAAGTTTAGTGATAAACAAATATGTATTGCCTCCTGATATTTCTATTACTGTTCACCTATTCTACATACTAAAAGTGAACTAAAATAGTACTCTTACATTTAAAACATTGAACTAAAAGACTAAACAACTTATTGTATAAAGCCTTTAAAGCAACTATCCACCTATATATAGGTATTTTTAAATAAAATATGATTAATATGATTTAAATTTAATTTAATTTCTCATTAAAAAATTATTCCAAAACAAAAAAAATTTATTTATTTTATTTTAAAAAAGATATATGAATTTGAAAATTTTCTTTTCGTTTTTTATACAAATTTGTGACTAATCAGGACCTCAAATTACTTAAGAACCTTTAGATATCTAAATTGTTTCTTAAGTATTACCTTAACTCAACTAAATCCAAAATGAATTTAATGGAGAATAAATTGAAGTAGACATCTAACCTTACTCTATTCCTTAAAACACTGCATTAGATCTTTAAGTAAGATTTTTAATTTATTTTTTTTATTTTAAAACTCATAAAAAATAAGGTAAATATGGTTTTACACAGTAATAATGCTATCAGTTCCTCATAAACATATTTAATTACTCCTGAATAAACTAAACTCTTAATTTAGATTTCTGGGGGTTCAGACGATAGACTAGTAGATTATAAGTCTAAAATAACTTTAATAGGTTTAGCTAGAGATTACGAAATTTAAGATCCTAATTCTCCTTAAGGAATATAACTAAGTTGGACTTGCTAAAATTAAGCTTCAAGTAATGGTGATAACAAATGCTATGATTATTTAAAAAGACCCTTTCCTCCACAATTAGATACTCTTAAGCTTATAATTAAAGAAAGAACCTTTAATCCCTATTAATCTCTGAAATTCTTTTTTATGGGGCAAAAAGATTAAAGATAAGCTAATCAATCAATAATACTAATGTTTGCAGAGCTAGACATTCCTCCTCTATTAACTGTATTCGATGATCCATTATAATAAGAAAAAGTAAATATTAATGATAATATTTCAGTTTCGCTTATATATAACACAGATATATCAATAAACCTTCTCACATATGCAGGCACTGTACTTTATAACAACGTTGTTGTAGGACTAATTAAATTTGACTATTTCAAAGTAAAATTAAGATTGTGGGATTACTTTTCTGATTATCAAATAGATAATCCAATTATCTAAGTTAGATTTTCAGTTTATAGTCCATAAAATGTTATGCCAAGTTTATAAATAATAAACTTTAAAATAAATATACCTCCTTAAAATTGTATTTTTAGTGTCACCCCTTAAACTGGATTAGCCTTATAAACTCTATTCATAATTTAGTTTACTGGATGTACTACTTAAAATAATCCTCTATTATACTAATTCTTTTACTATAATCAATTAAGTGATTATTAACAAGAAATTGAGGTACCTTAAAACATTTTAAGAAGATAAATTTAAGACTCTAGTACTTCTTAATCATTTGCAACAATATTGCCATCAGGAAAGCCACTAATGATCGGATAGGCTATGGATTCAAATTTAGCAGTATTTAACTCTACTATTCAACTTAATATAGATCCTTACTAGTAAGATGAGTAAGCACTGATAAATTTAATAAATAAAGCAATTATAACCAGCTCTTCCAAAACAACAAGAAATGCTATTATCAATTTATGTATAATTGGAGAAGAAATATCTAAAAACAATACCCTTTACAATCTTCCATCTATAAATCAATCAAAGATTACACTGATATAGGAAATAATTAATATTGCAAATAAGCTTCCAAATACATCTTTTTTATCTACTTACTCAAATAAAGTGATTGCGATGATATAGTCTTCTATAGCGACTTAATAGTAATAACAAAGTTCTAGTATTCTCAATTAAATTAATTTAGTACTTAATAAATAGTCTTAATTTACAATTAATAGTGATAATAAGCTATTAAATAATAACGATATTGCCTAATAAAATTTAGTAGACTCTTTTAAAATGTTAAATTCAACAACACTAAATATTGATGTGAATAATTAACCTTAAGACTTACTGAGTACTTAAATGAATATATCAGATTAAATTGGAAATTTGATAAACAATATAACTCTCCCAAATCAAGGTTAATTTCAATTAAAAGGTAATTTAATTTCATTAAGTTGCGAGTAAGTTACATAAAAAAATCTTTAGAAGTACTACTATGGATAGTCTTAAACTGTATCAAATGACTCTAGTATTTATAGTGTTGTAATCACTAACTATACACAAAATCCTTTTTACAAAACAGATGAATTTTAAAATTACGTCAAAGCCTTTTAAGTGAATGCAACATCTGATTTCTAAATATCTAATAATACAGTTATAAAACCTGTAATACAAAGTAGCTCTAACAACTCATATTTAAGCTAAGATAAATACATACAAATGTCCTTCTCAAATATAAAGCCATCTAAATACAATCTTACATGCATTTAGTAATAAAAATCAATTTGGTCATCAAGTAGTTGCACAACATTTAAATATTCGTAAAATGGAAAATATGATTGCGTCTGTAAAGATCAAAAACCAACAACGATTGCTGAAGATTTAAAAAGTGTTCTAGACAATAAAAATTTGTAAACAGCATTCAATTCTGATGGACTCTAGAATATACTTCATTTTGATACCTTCTATGAGTATGTTATTTTTTGGATTTTAAGTTTTGCAACTCTACTTTAGCTTGGTTTATGCTACTTTGGTAAAACTATGGATAGCAAAATTCCAGGTAATAGTTATAAAACATTAGCATCAGTAGTTCAGACTCCTCAATTAAATAATGTTAATTCCTAATAACCATAAGCATAGTAACTTTAAACTGAAGGAGATTTATTGCATAATTAAATTTTAACCAACAATGGAATATTTTAAACTAATCTAAAAATTACTGATAGCTTTAAATTAAAAGAATAATAAGAGAAGAATGACAACAAAAGCTAAACTCTATCGATTCATAAAATATCTTAAACTAGCCTAAAAAATGTTGATGATCATAGAATGGTTGAGGACATTAAAACTAAGAATTCATCCTAAAAATATGATTAAAATCATGAGATAAACATTTAAAGCTTTCAAAATAAATAATAGCAAGTAGATGGTTTAAAACTTAAAGAAAATGAGGAATAAAATGATGATAAGAAATCTTAATTTTATTCAGACAGAAAAATAAGTAAATTGCTCTTTATAAATTTAAAAAAAGAGTAAGTTGATGATAACAATCAGAACCAAATACAAGAAATAACTTCAAAAGAAACTTCTCAAAATTAAAATTAAGTTAATGATGAAGAAAAAATTGCAATTTCTGAAGAAAAATAAAAACAGATTCTTTAAAAATCATTGTTTTGGAGAGTTTTACTTTTTCATAAATTTTTTAACATTTTTTTAACCCATGATAAATAGCTTTCTAGACCTTTGAGGTTTAGTATTTTTTACCTAAGAATAATTCACTCATTAAGTATTTCAACAATTTTTGATTAATAATATAATCAAGCACAGATGGTTTTTGTTTCGGTAATAAACTCTACACTTATCATTGTTAGTGTGCTAATATTAGAATCATTATATAAGTTTAGGAAAGTAGGAAGAATAATATCAACTTTCTTAATGATTGGCTTATTAGCTCTCTACTATTATGTTATACTCGCAGTTATTAGTGGTTAGTCTGCGAGCTACTCTAATGGAAAAATAGTGTAATTTTTTACTCTTTTTGGTATAGATTTTCTAGTTGTTTCTACCCTAATGTCAATAATATTTAATCAAATATTATTTTTTAAAAATAAATATCCAAAGAATGCTTTATTTTTAAAACTATTTAGCCTATTAAAAATTTAAGATATCTTATAAAATGTTTTTATATGATTTATTTTAGCATAAATGAAGATATATATTAGTAATAATGTAGTTTTTATATAAAATAGAATTTAGAAACAAAATAAAAATTCAATATTAGAAAATTTAATTATTAATTTAATTAACAATTAATGTTAAAATAAAACTTAAAAAGAAAAAAATAATTCATTAAATGCTAATTTTTTTAAAGGATTTTATTTTATAAAGGGAGTAATTTCAAAAAATATTTTAATCAAACTATAATTACAAATGAAAAAATTCAAAAGGTTTAGTTTAAGTGTATTTTATTTTGTATTAAAGTAAAATTAATTATGAAATAAATTTAAGGAGAAAAAAAAATCAAATTAAATTACCAAAGTTTATAAAAATTCTAAATATTATTTCTATCAAATTTTAATGACATTTTCCATAAATATCACAACATTAAGATCAGAAAAATTATTCAAAGTTGTTTTAGTTAAATAAATATTTTAAAATAATAAAAATATACACACAAATATTATAAAACTAGTATAAGGAGTAAGTGTCAAGTCCTGGAGTTATTATTAATATTTTACTTTATTTTCTAATAAAGCAGTTGTAGCATAAACCTTAATTAATTAGTTGAGGTATATTTTTATTAAAAAGATAAAATACTAAGTCAATAATTTATGAAATTTTTAATTTTATTTTATTCATTATTAGAATTTTACATAATAAAAACCAGTGATGAGGAAATGGGACGAGTAAAAAACAAAATGACGAGTTAGTTCGTTTTTTTCTCTCCTTGTTTTCTTAAATATAATAATTCAAAGGGAAATGAAGCAAGCTAAGCGAGACAAGGAGCAATTTTTTAATTTTTGGTCTAATTTCTTATATTTAACTTTAATTTAATTAAATTTATTCAAAAAAGATAAATTAATATAAATATAAAATTAATCAAATAAATTACGATAAGATCAAATGAAGAAAGAAAAGACTTGAATTTACCCTCATTTTTTTAATTTTAATAAGCTTTAAATGTTAAAAAAAAAAAATCAAATATAATTTAAAAAATAAATAAATTTATAGATATTTAAATTGAAATATATATAGCAATTCCAGGTATTAAATTCTTATGGATGTGGAGAATTAAGAATTTAATTCCTGGATTTTAATTAATTTAAATAAATATGAAAAAAATTAAAAATATTTTTTCCCCCTTCTTATTAAAAGTACGTTTCCACAGTACTAAATGTTTTATATTTACTTAATGAAATTCTGAAAATAACAATATGCTTTAAAGATTTTTAAAGTAATAAAAATTAATTTATAAAAAAATAAATAAATTATTTCACAATTTACTAAAAAATAAACAATCTAAGATTTTCTTTTTATTAAATAGATTTAATTAAATTAATAAGCATAAAAACTCAAAAATAAAAATCTAACAATAAATATTATTACTAAAAAAGAGCAATATCTTTTAATTATCTCTTAAATGTTATTTACCTAAGAAGTAAATTATTAATCTCTATTTAGTATTTAAAATAGGTTATAAAAAGTAGCTTTTATAATTATTTTTAATCTATTTATCCTTCAGAAATATCAAGGTCCTCTCTTTCATATTCCACTATCTTGATAATTACTTCAATAAGCTCTCTTGAATAGTTTTAAAATAATTATTCTATAACTTAATAATCAAATGTAAAATTAAAAAATTTAAATTCTCTATAAAAATCTTCTTCTTTACTCAGTTAAAGTTCTACATATGATTTTAAATTATTTTATAATTCATAAACACTTTCCATCTTGTAATAAATTTGTTATTCTACATTTTTTTCTCTCTATTATTGTTATTTGATATATTAAAAAGATATTTCTAGTAACTTTTCATGCTCATCTATCTCCATGTAAATATTTTATAATTTTTCATAAAAGCTATAATTATCATACCCATATTTTATAGCAGATTCATATAAATACCTTAATTAATCTTAGCTAAGAAATTTTTAGACTTCAATATGAAAGTAATTGTAATCATATTAAATTATGGTCTTATCACTAGCCAATCTCAGTGAGTTAAGAATAACTTCAATTGCATCCTATTATTAATAATTTGTTGCTAAAAACTCTGCATGAGCCAAAGCAACTCTATAATTATTAAGATTAATAGAGCTAATTTATGGATAATAATACTCGAATTCTTATTGCTTTTAGTATTAAGTCAAAAACTTTAAAAAAATAGAATTGCAAACAGGATTTTTATTGTAGTGTTCAAGCGCTTGTTAAAAGTAGTCGAAAGCTATATCGTAGTTATTATTATAGTAATAAATTGCTAAACTGTAACAAATTAAAGGGTGTTATGGATTTATTTAATAAAGCTTATGAGCACATTTCTCAAAAACTTCTGATACAAATTCCTTCCTAAAAGGATTATACCTCATAAATGAAGAAAGTACATAATATAAACAATCTTCTAATAATCTACCAGAAATTGATTCAATTAGATTATCATGATTTAATTTTTATTCATCAAAATCTTCTATAGAATAGTATAAACTTGCAGACAATTAGCATAAAATATTTTCGAGCAACGATAAATTGGAATTTTGCTATTTTAAGGTAAGTTAAAGATCGTATAGTAGCTATTCAGTGGTTTCCCTTTAAAAGACATTAAATAGAAATCTCTCATGATTAGAAAGTATACATATAAATAACAAGATATCTTAAATGTCTACTTTTCTTTAATTATCATCCTTTTTTTTTATGGAAAATATTTCATAATATTCATCTAATATTTTATCTCTTAAGGTTCTTGCTTGTTATAAATTGCCTTAAGCCATTAGATTTAGCAATAAATATCTTTTATAAAGTGCCTAATCAGAGTTATCTAAAATTTCTATTGTCTAAATTTAATTTAAGATGTCCATACTCTCATCTATTTTTGATTCATAATACAAATCAGAAGCTTTCAAAAGCAATTTATGGTTGCTTGTTGCAACTTAAGTGTCTTCTATATTGTTCATGTTTATTTTTTACCAATAATTGACTTATTTTTTATCTCTTCTTCTAATTTATTCTACTTAACAACATAATTATAATATAATGAAATAAACAAAAAATAGATAGAGTATTTATTTCTTCTTTTTTTTGAAAGGAAGAATTATTTAATATATTTTAACAGAACCAAAAAGAATATATAAATTCGCAATTTAATCTAATTAGTCGGGAGGCCTGTTAGTTAATATAATTTCAAAGTATTTAACTAAAACTAAAATTCACTTTAATTATTAAAATGCGGATATTTTGGATAGCTAAATGTTAATTAAATAAATTATAGTAATTCATATTGAAAATCTAATTTCTTAATAAATTTATTTGAGAAATATAATTTATTTAATTTAAATTATTTTTATTTCTAATACTTTTTTAAAAATAAATTTAAGAAATATAGTTTATTTTTTATAATTAAAATATTTTTTAATTATTAATTTTATTATCAAATGTATCAAATAATTGAGGAATTTAAATTTAAAAAAGCTACAAAAGTAAAATTGTTGCTATTAAAATATTTTTCAGGATATAATAACTATAAATAAATAGAAAATCTACTCTCTCAATTAAAATTAAAATACACAAAGATATTTGATTCAATTAAAACAAATTTAACCCTATTATCTAATCTTACAGATTGATGATATTGATTATTAATATTGAAAATTCATTAAATGGTCAATAGCTAATTTATGATATTTATGTAAAGAAAAAATGAATTAAGATTAAATAGATTTGTTTATTAAATAATTACTTATACAACTTTTGGATTATCTCTGATGATATATTTATTGGTATTGTATTTTAAATTACTTTTTATTTATTTTTCATTAATTATATAAAATATAAATTTATTCAAACTTTGTTTAATTTATTAAAATATTTTCATTTTATATTTTTTAAAATAGAATAATTAATTAGAATTCATCAAATTTACAATTAAATTTTTTTAAAAATGTAAGTATTCACAATTTAAATGGAAATATTAGTTTTTCAATTAATTAGAAATAATTTAATCATCAAACAAGTCGATACAAATTTATGTGAATAAAAATTAATTTATTAATCATAAGTTATTTTAGTTTAAACAAAATAAACTGCCTCGCTTACTGCATTCATTGTTTTTTTAGAACATGATATTGAGTATTATTACTAAAGAAAGTTTAATAACACGTGAAAAAAATGTATTGTGTATAAATTAAATGTTAAGTAAAAGAAATGATTTGATTTATAGGTAGATAGACTAATAGTTATCGTTATATTTGCTTAAATTTACTTAATAAGTAAATTGGTGGTACAAATAATAATATTGGTTAATTAAAATAACAAATAATAAAATATCAAAACTCTTTAAATAAAGAAGTAAATAAATTGAAATTAGTTAGGATTATAGAATGATTAAAATATTGACGCAAATAGTGTTCTTACTCATTCATTTTGCTTTTAATTTAATTTACTGCTAAGATTAAATACCTATTTAAGTTTCTAGCTAAGTTTATTTGATAGCAGTATAGCATTTTTTTTTAATTAGAATCATTAAATAGCTTTTCGTCTTTTATTAGGAAACTAATGCAATTATTTATAAAGCTACTTCTGATAGCACATGGAGGTATAGCGTCTTGGATGAGAGTGGAAATATAGTCTACACTTATTTAATTAATGATTTTAGTGATTTATAATAAAGTTCAACTGGTTAACCAAGCTAATATTTCCTAGAAAATGTAAAACTTTACTAATCTATTATGAAAAAATATCGAACATTATTTTTTAAAAAAAGGATAATAAATTGCTTTATTTTTTTTAGATTGGAACTAAAGAATATTAACTCATCGATCTTAGTATTTTGACTAGTAGCAAATAAGGGTATTTGTAAAGATTGAATTTTAAAAATAGCTAAAACTGCGAAGATCCATTTGTTAGAAGATATGTAAAATTAATTTTTAGAAATGAAAAAGGTAAAGTAATTAATTTTCTGTCTAAAATGAATAGGGCTAGTATTATTATTACATAAATAGTGTTTCAGATTCTTGTAAACTTGTTAAAGGAACTTCTCTTTAAGATTTACAAACATCGAATGATTGTATTAGTAAAGGCACTTATTCTTTTAGATAATATTTTGTAACAATAAATTAAAATTACTTAGTATATAAAGATATTTTATATACGGACTTTCCTTCTGGACTTAAAGACCTAATTTTATATGATGTAATTAATTTTCTTTTAGTTGAAAAATTAAAAATATGTTACTTACGTTTTCTCTTCTATATAAAATTAATGATATTTGGTACGACTCATTCTATGGATTTTTGTTATTAGCAGTCAAATGCATATTTTTTAGGGAAATTATCAAAATTAATTTCAATTAATTAAAAGTAAGAAATAACTAGAAAAAGAAATAAAAATTGATGTTAATTAACTTAGTTATAAACAGTAATTAACAGAATTTTGTAATTAATTAAGTAATTAAAGAATAATATTTCTCACATTTGGTTCTATTAGCAAAATAGCTAATATAACTAAACATTAAATCATCTATTAAATATTAGTCAGCTTGCTTTTCACAAATTTGATTTAAATTCTAATTTAAAATGATCAAAAAACTAAATAAAAAAATTTTTTAAATATTTTCAATTTAATAATTTGAAATATTTTAATTTTTATATAATTTATCCAAATAAATAAAAAAAATTGAAGAAGCTGAAATATTAAAAATTCGATATTGTTAAAGAATTATTTTTAATTATAAAATAGATTAATTATTATTTAAATTTATAAAATTAATAACTAAAAAATATTTTTTTAAAATAGTTAAACTTTGATATTTTCTTATTAAATAAATCACTTTGTAAAGCAAAAATGAGTTAAGTAACATTTAAATGTTCATAAATATATGACCTTGGTATAAGTGATACTAACAATGCTATTATATCTAAGGTCTTTAGTTCTAATGGAGTATATTATTTACTTTTTATATTAAATTAATTTGATTGATTTTATTTATAAAATAGAAAAATTTACTTTTTGGATATAATTATAATAATTAATAATATACCTTTTTTGATGCGCTAACACTAAATGTTATTCAAAATACCCCTTCAGGAGATACTTTACTAACAATTACTAATCCTTAAGACTTATTTTAATATGAAGTAAGTAGATAATTTTTATTTTTTGAAATTAAGCTTTACGAATATATTTAAATAGAATAATGTATACATCTAAAGGAACCTTTATTCGGTTACTTATAATTCTTTGCTTGATAATATTAATGTTAAATTGATTTTCTAATCACCTTCAACTTATTATTAAGTTCCGAATAGTTTCTTCATCTCCAATTTTCAAAAAGTAAATTTTTATTTTATATTAAACTATGTTACTTAATTTGTTATTGATGATAAATAAAATAGGGATCAACTATTTATTTAATGAAGGGCTCTAACTACTACCTTTTAAATATAAACTCCCTTTATTGCTCTGCCAATTGCTAGTATTGTTCTAAGTAAGATCCCAGTTAATGCTGTATTTCTAAGTGCAGTGAATGCATAGATGGTTAAACTTGTTAAGTTTGTATTTAAGGTAATTTTCTCCAGTTTGATAAAACATGCAATAATTCTTGTCCGAGCTCTGCCTAAGTTGATACTATTAATAAATAGTGCAAATGTGATCCTAATGCAACTATTGTTAATGGTTAATGCATATGTAATAGTAAATACTATTTAAGTGGTAATAAATGCTTTTAATGTTCATCAAATTGTGAAGTTTGTTAAAATTCTACAAGCTGTTAAAAATGTTCAACAGGTTTTTATCTATTTTCAGATGGATCATGCAAAACTTGTGATACATCAAATGGATATTATAAATATCGCTAAGACGTCGATAGATGTGGAAAGTGTTAAACTAATTGTTAAGTTTGTTAAGACTCTAATAATTGTCAACAGTGTTAAACAGGTTATTATCTATATGCAGACGGGTCATGCAAAACATGTGATACATAAAATGGGTTTTATAAATATTTTTTGAAAGTTGACAGATGCGGTTAATGCTCATCTAATTGCTCAGTTTGCAAAGATACTACTAATTGTTAGGTATGTTCTAAAGGTTATTCTTTATTTCCAGATAGGTCTTGCTAAATATGTGATACATAAAATGGATTTTATAAATATTTTTTGAATGTTGATAGATGTGGTTAGTGCTAATCTAACTGCTCAGTATGTAAAGATTCTACTAATTGCTAGGAATGTTCTATAGGCTACTCATTATTTCCAGATGGGTCTTGCAAAGTGTGTAATACCTAAAATGGATTCTATAAATATTTTGAAAACATTTACAAATGTGATTAATGCTAACCAAATTGTAAAATTTGTTTAAACTCCTCAAGTTGTTAGTTATGTTAAGAAGGTTACCATATATTTCCAGATGGATCATGTGGCATTTGTGATACAAGTATTGCTTTCTTTATAAGGTAAAAATAAATATATTAATACTTTATTTATAAAATATAATGATTTAAATATTTTTATTTAATATTTTGCAAATAAAATTTACGTTTACTTATTATTTTATTATTTATTAAAAGCAAAGAAAAATGTATTCCTTGTCATTCATCATGTTAAACTTGCAGTGGAAGTAGCAAAAAAGAATGTACAAGCTGTTATGAAGGATTCATATAATTTAACTCTTTGTGCTAATAAGTTTATTTAGTTTAAAAAAACTAAACATTAATAAGCTAAAGTTTAATTGGAGGTATAAATTAATCTTCAAAAACGATATCGAGTTCTTCTACTTACAGTTCCTATGCTTAGACTGTCGTTTCTAGCTTATTAAATTAATAAGGTTTTTCGATTATGGTTTAAGGAATAGTTATTTCAAAGCTAGGTTTTCTTGGTTTGATAGATTCTAATATGCCCATTTTTGTTTTCATGCCATTAAAAAATATCAAAGGTAAATAAAATAACCATAATTCATCATCAATAAAGATAGAAAAAAATAACTGATTTTTGAAAAATTCCTTCAACAATTTTTTTATCATAAAATAGGGGTCCGCTCAATAATAAAAAATATTTGACTTGTTTAAAATTTATAATTATATTAATCCTTTTATTAAATTTAGTAAGGATAATTAACAAATAACCCCCATATTTCTTTTGTTACAGTCATTATTTTTCTTTCAAAAAAAAAATATATTCTAATATAAATAGTCTAAAAATACATTTAAATACATTTTTTAAATAAAAGTTATTTTATGATATAAATGTATAAAGAGATTTTCCTGATTATAAAACTGACAAAAAAGATTATTTTACAATTAAATTTATAAATTTAATTTAAAAATAATAGATTAGTTTCCATCTAAACAGCTTTCTTTTTTAAATGTACTAAAATAACCACAAAATGAGAGTCTAATTTAATACTATGATACTAGATTTTATTCTGTTGATATACCTTATGATATGATTTATAATTGTGGATCTGGATTAATTTTATTTTTTGGATGTCTGATTGTTTTTACTCTATTTTATTTTTTAATAGAAAAAGTAGAAAATAAAAATATCCAAATTATTTCAGAGAAATTGTACAATAATCTATTCTGTTTATTAATAATATAATATTTTCAGCTTTGCATTTTAATTTTCATGGTTGCTATAAACACATAAATAAAATATTTCATAATAGAAGGTTTATAATAAAAAGAAATTTAGTTATGCCTTGTCATTCTTTTGATATTCATTTGCTTTAAGATAGTATAGTATCTGATCTATTATCTAAATAGAGAATCTTATAATTGTAAAGACAGGAATTTTTATGTTATGAACAGAAAAGTAATTTAGAGTGGTACAATTTATGAATGTAAATATAGAAGGAATTATCTTTTAATCAATCTTGTATTAGAAACTGTCATTCTGCCAACTTATTTTATTCAACTAAGTTCATATTGGATGATTACTTGTTTAATATCTATAATTTTATCTTTAATTTAATTAATAACTACGATAATTTTGAGACCGTTTATCTCAAAACTGACAAATATTTATTTCATAGTAAATTACTTCTTTTGGCTAACACTCTATATTTAATACTTTATAATAAGTTTTTTTTCTTCAAAGTCCGACTCTAGTAATTATGTTGAAGTCATCACCTACACCAGTTTAACTTTAGTAATGAATATATTTGCCCTTATGCTCCTACAGCCACTATATGCTATTCTATAAATTATTGCATATTTATTTGATTTTATTATAGTTAAGCAATAATAAATATTGGAAAAATATACTTATTAATAATAGCTTTTAAAATAAAATTAAAGCAGTTTAACAATTTAAATTTCGAGTATTCAAAATAATTAACCTCTTTGACAAAAAAATATAAATACTAGAATTATATATAATATAAACCTTAGCTAGTCACTTTATTGTGTAATTTGTCATTTTTTGTATGTTTCTTTTATATAGTATTTTATTGTAATACTCTTTCGATATTTGGGATGTATATTTTTACTACCGTCTAACCTGTATGTTAAGTTAATTTTTAATTAAGTTTGTTTTTTGAAGTTAAGTGTGTTTCAACTATTTTAAATTTTTATTATTGATAATACATATTTAAATAAGTGATAATAAATTAAGGTATGGTTTAAAGTTTTTAATCAAATATATTTAAATCAATATTCCATTTTGTTTTTTAACTTATGAGTGACCCTTATCAGAAAATTTTTTTCTAAATTGTTTGATTAGAGAGCAACTTTTTGATTTATTTTTATATCCAATTTTTTAATATCATCAAAAGTGATTTGAAATTTTATAAGAGAAGAATAACTTGCTTGCTGAATATAACAAAAGCAAAATTAGCAAATATTTATAAATGTTCTAAATTAAATACATACATTTTTAAAAACAAGTAAACTTATCACAAAAATGGATTCTATCCTTGCAAGTGTATTTTAAACTTAAACATTATTTTAAAAATTATGTTCATCTCTTATCAGAAAAATTTAATGTTTGCTATTTTATACTTTTCATAAAGCTTTTTAGGTAATCTTTTTAAATAAATACATATCCTTTTTTACAGAATATTTAAATTTATTAAAAATCTTTCAATTAATATTAGCTTTTTAATAAATGAGCTCTAGTAAAAAAGTCGATGTAAAATTAAAATCGCAATTATAGAATGAGTCAAATATAGACTAGCACTAATTAGAGCAAGAGTCATAAAATTAAATAATCTTTCTCTAACCAACTAAGAAGGAAAGAGACATTTATTGTAAAGAAGTTCTACCTAATTCTGAAATAAAAGCAAGAGAGCATAATATATTATTCAGTGCATTAACTAAGCTATTTAAGAGGGCAAACGATTTTTAAAAGGAAGAAAAACAAATATAAAATGAAGATATTAAAGATTTTATTACTAAATCAACCCAAGTTAGATTCATCATAGAGAAATTAGAAGCCTACAAAAAGCGTCATCCCAAAGATTTTAGTGATCCAAACAATTTCAACTTAAGATCTATTTATATTTTGATGACAAGCAAGATTTTTTTTATTTGTTTATTCTACTCTGTTATGCAATCTCTGCTGAGCTGTGGGTGCATTTTTATATTGGATATAATCACAGATAAATTGAAAAATTATAATGGCTCCTCTGACTAGAAAAGAGATTTGTGTCTTTTATTAGCAGCAATATCTCTAGCATATGTATTAAAAAACATATTCAACACTAGATAATCATGGTATTAAGTTTAGTGGAAAGCTAATACTTATGCAACCTTACAGTATCTAGTTTTCACAAAGGCTTTGAGAACGCAAGTGATATCTGCTAGTTCAAGCATAGATGGAAAAAAGGATAAAGATTCAGGAAAGAGTAATGAATATGAAGAGAACCCTGATGCGAACAACATAATGACAGTAGACATAGATTAATAGCAACAAATTATATGGGCTATTACAGAGAGTTTCGTCGATATGATCACTATTGGTATTGTGTTATTGCTTATATACTACAGAATTGGTAACTCTATATATAATGGACTATACATTCTACTTGCTGCTTTTGTTTTTAATATAATAGTTGTTTACTTTATGCAAGTAATTAATAGCTTAGATTAAATTGATAAACATATCTAAATTAACTTATATTTATTTATCTAAAATAAAAGTTTTTCTTTAGGAGGCAATACAAAAAGAAGGATGCAAGAGTTTCAATTAGCAAAGATGTGATTGAAGGAATGAAAAGCATCAAATATTTGGGTTGGGAAGAAATATTTAAATAAAAGATTGAAAAAATTCGTTCAAAAGAATTCAGTTATATCATTACTACAAGATGTCTTGATGGAGTGTTAAGCATATTTTGGAATTGCATCAGCTATTTCTTATTGTTTTTCTTTTTAGTCAGCTATGTGAATGACGGCAATAATTTAGCTGACTCAAATGTCTTTACAATTATTGCATTGTTTGGTATATTAACTGGTCCTATCGGATCTTTGCCATGGAGTATTGGTTATTTAGTAAAGTCAAGAGTTTCTTACAGAAGAATACAAAAATTTTTAAATGAGAAAGAAATAAACCATAACAACGGTATTTTTTTTAATAAATTGATATATTTTATTAATTTAATTTGAAAATAAAAATAAATAGTTGTCAATCTGGACTTAGAGTTAAACAAAAACTCCTCAAGTAATGCCAATTAAGAGAGTTTCTTTGAAAGCTTCGCTAATAGCCAAGTACAAACTTCTGTAAATTAAATAGCCATCTCTATGAGAAGGATGAAATTCATATGGCCAGTTAAAAAGAGACCTCAAAATTTGAAGAAAAAAGAAGACCCAAAAATAAACTAAAATAAGAGTAAGAACTCAGAAGAAAATATATAAGAACCACTATTAGATAACTAATATGAAAACAGCCAAGAAGTTAGTGAAAAAAACATGTTTGAATTAAAAATATTTGATTTTATTGTAAATAAAGGAGATCTTGCTATTATTATAGGAAAGATAGGTAAATTAAAAATTAAATAATTTATATTTTTAATTATTTAAAAGCAAATTTTAATTAAAATATATTAAAAATTTTTGAAAAATGTTTATTTTTATAATCCTTCAAAAATTATCAAATACTTATCTTTCAAAAAACTATCTTTTATTTTATCACTTCATTTAATTAATCTTCCCACCTACATTAATTCATTAATATTAATAACCATTTATTTAATTGCATGGATTAATTTATTTAAAAAATATAATTTAAATTATTTTATATATTTCACTCAAAAAAAATATCAATAATGTTAAAGTAGTTAAAAATTATTATTTGACACAATTTATAAAAAGAATGAATAAAAAAATATTTATTTTTAAAATTAAATGAATAATCTTTTTTGATAAGATAATATTTTTTATTTATTTTTTAAAATTTTATTTAATTGATTCAGCTAGCTTATATTTAAAAAAAACTAATTAGGTTCTGGTAAATCAGCCCTTCTATAAGCTATTTTAAATGAGTTAGACTCCTAGCCTATCGATAATTAAGAGTCTTTAATCGCTTCAAATATTGAGGGTTCTGCTATTTAAGAAAAGTTAACGAATTTTGAGAAGAAAATTATTGTTAATGGTAGGACAGGGTATGTTTCATAAAATCATTGGCTGTAAAATAAGACAATTAAAGAAAATATTCTATTTGGAAAATAATATGATCCTGTTTGGTATAATGAATGTGTTGAATCTTGCGATTTGAAAGTAGATTTTAATACTTTTTCAAAGAAAGATGAGAAAATTGTAGGTCCTGGAGGTGGAAATTTAAGTGGAGGATAAAGATAAAGAATAGCTATATGCAGAGCTCTTTATTAAAATTGTGATATCTATCTATTCGATGATATTTTCAGCAGCTTAGATGCTCACGTTGCTGATAAAGTATACTAATCTGTAATAGTTGATGCTTTAATTAAGAAATTTAAAAAAACCGTCCTTCTAGTTACAAGTCATTTCAGCATATTTTCAAACAGATCATGCATAAATAGAATATTTTATCTGTAGAAGGGTAGCTTGGTTTATGAGTAAGATAAAATTGAAGAATTTATTAATAGCGGAATAAGCAAGGAGTAGGAAGAGGAAGAAGAAAAAAAAAAGAAGCAATAATTAGAACTTTAGTTGAACTCAGATGAACAAATAGAAGACCAATAATAAGCTGGAGGCAACGATTAACAAAACAACGATTTAAATAAGAGCAAAGAAGAAGATGATTTAAACTTGAAAAAAAAGCAAAGTAGCAAGCACCAAGATGTAATTTTAGATTAATTTAAATTAAAAAACAATTATTGAATTTTATAATAATAAAAAAATCAGAAAAAAGCTGAGGAAGAAGACGATGATGAAGAAGCAAAGAAATTGGAAGAAGAAAAAAGAGAAAAAGGAAATATTAAATTAGATACCTTTCTCACGTACTTTAAATCCATGGGAGTATTTTTTCTAATTCTTTTAATCATAACAAATTTTTTGATGGAAGGCACTTAAATGATCATGGATTTTTGGCTAAGAGATTATGTATCTCCAAGCAGTGCTTTTTTTGAAGACATAAACAGCCTTTTCAATTCTTTCTCAAATACATTTTTATTTTTTATTGCTTTGAACTTAGCTACCACAACCACCAGAGCTGCATTTTACTGTACATGTGCACTTCTTAGTGGTAAAAGACTCTTCAATAATTTGAACAAAAGTCTCATTTATAGTAAGATGACATTCTTTGATAAAAACCCTGTAGGAAGAATAGTTAACAGATTATCTGATGATATCTTATGTATTGACGATTATTTACCTTGGACTTGTCATGTCTTCTTAGAATAAATGGCTTACACAAGCGGGTATTCTTAAATTTATTTAATTACTAATATAATCAACAATTTTACAAAATTTTAACCATTATAACTTTCTCAAGTTAAATTAAATAATATTCAAAATTTGTTGTTTTATAAAAAATGCTTATTTATTAAATTTATTTTGATTAAAAAGCTATCCTATCGGAGTCATGATTTAGTTCCCATGGCTAGTCGTATTTGTTTTAATCTCTATTGGTCTGATATATTGGGTTTAGAGAATCTTTAGGCTCTCAAATAGAGAAATAAAGAGATTGAACTCAGTAAATTCTGGTAAATTATTGACAAGTTTAGGCGAAGCTTGTAAAGGATTAATATTAATAAGATCTTTTGACAGAGAGAGATTTATTTTAAAGGAGTATATGGAAAGATTAAATGATAGTGTTAACACATATTTAATTGCTTCAGCTATATAAATTTGGATGTCAATCAGATTGTTGCTAATTAGTAACTTCTTATTTATTTGTGTATCTGTCACTAGTATGGTTATGATTATTGGAAACTTTGATTTCAACTATTATACTATTTCCATGGCTCTTACATATTCAATGCTTCTTTCTACAAGATTTTCTGATCTAATTCGCTATTTTTGTGCAATAGAGCAAAATATGGTTTCAGTTGAACGTATTAGATAGTATTTCAATAACGAATAAGAAAATCCTAACTTTATTGAAATGGAAGAAGATAAAAAAGCAATTGATGAAGAGCAATGTAATTAAGATAACAATGATATTGCTATTGAATTTAAAAATGTTTATATTACTTACGATGAAGTCAATCCTGAAAAAAATTTAACAACAGAATCTAAAGATGTGCAATTTGCGCTTAAAGATATTTGTCTTAAGATAAAGAAAGGAGAGAAAATAGCTTTTTGTGGAAGAACTGGATCGGGAAAAACTTCAATTTTAAATACGCTTTTCAACATGTATCCTATATAATTTGGGAGTATTAATGTTGATGGAAAGAATATTAAATAATATTCTTTGAAATAATTGAGATCTAAAATGTCTATCATTCCATAATTTGGGTTTTTGTATAATGCTACTCTTAAGGATAATTTAGATCCAGAGAGTTAAATTCCGAGAGAAATTATTCAAAAGAAAATAAATGAAACAAATCTAAGAATTAGAGACAATTCGCATGGAGTTAATAATGATGATAATATCTCTGATCGTTAATAATATAATAATGCAGATTAGAATGTCATTTAAATTAACTCAAAAGAGCAGAATATAAATAATTAAACTGATGATAATTTAGATTTTGAAATAGAGGATGGAGGATAAAATCTTTCGAATGGAGAAAAGCAAGTAGTGAACTTTTTAAGAATAATTCTGAGAGAAACAGATATAGTTTGTTTAGATGAAGCCACTTCTAATATGGATCCTAAAACAGATGCAGAACTACATAGACAAATATTTAAATTTGCAGAGAATAGAACTTTGCTGGTAATTACTCACAGATTAGAAAATATTGAGCTCTTTGATAGAGTAGTTGTTTTAGAAAAAGGAAGAATAGTTGAGTGTGGAAATGTAACAGAATTGAGAAATATTCAAGGAGGATTCTTTAATAGATTGCTTAAAAATCATTGATTGATTGGTTGATAATAAAAAAACTTTTTTTCTTATAAAAATGTTAATCTTACTTAATTAATAAAATGCAATTTATAAAAATAAAATTGTTTAATAATTAAAAATTGTTTAAAATACTAAAATTTATTTTAAAAAAATAAATTTATGTTTTCATTTACTAAATATTAGCTTATCTATTAAATTTTTTGAAATATTTTCTATAAGTCTAAATTAATTATGCTATATTAGTTTATAAATAAAAACATTTTTATTGTTAAAGTATTTATTTTATTTTGTTTGCTTAAAATAAAAATTGAGAAAAACAATTTTATTATATCTACTTTTTCTTTTTAATAACTTCTTTTCTTATCTTAATAATGGTTTAAAATAGAAAAACCAGATATAAATAAAATTATTTGAATAGAATCTTGCACAATTATCAAATTTAATATGCTTATTTAAGTTATTATCATTCTTAAATATCTTTTATCAAAAACATACTTTTACACATTTTGTTTTATTTTACGCTCTCATAGATTGTAATTAAATTGTTTTATTTGACAAATTTATTTTATGCTTATTTTATTAATTATTTTTTACTATTAAACTTTTATTATAATTAGGTTTTTTTTTTAAATTCTACAATTTTTTTCACTTTAAATTAAAATTCAAAAAACATATTTTTTTGTGGAACAAAATATTCATTTCATTTAATAACTGAATTAAATTAAATATTGATGATTTTTTCAAAATATTGGTTTAGATTTCAAATAAGTTATATAAAAATATAACAAATTTTATATAATTTTCATGAAATCCGAGATAGTATAGTGGTTAGTATTCCTGCCTGTCACGCAGGAGACCCGGGTTCAATTCCCGGTCTCGGAGCTTTTTTTTTAATTAGAAATAAAAATAATTAACAAATAAAAAATATCTTTTTAATTTATAAAGAATGAATATCTAAAAAAAATCACAAATTAAAACGAAAAACAGCAATCAATTAATTAATTACTTGCTAATTTTTTAATTTTTAATTAGATATAAAAGTATGTTTTTAGTATGAAGTAAAAATTATTTAGTTTTATAGTTTTAAGTTTAGCAGTTTTATAATTTAAAATATCATTGTCATAAGGTATAATTATCCTACATTTTATATTTAATCCAACTTTTTTAAATTGTTTTTTTTGGACTATATAGAGTAGTAGCAAAGTGGGTCTTTTGAAATCAAAGATTGGCTGAGTTTGTATAATAAATTATAAGATGACTATTTTTAAAGCAAAGATAGAATTTAGCATAGGCACTTTCTTCCCCGCACTTATTTCTACATTCCTACCTCAATGAGGAATATTAACATAAGTGGGTATCATGAGCCGGTCTTCAATTAAGATTTTTTCAACAACAGCAGGCTTGATTATAATGGAATTTATATTTAAAAGTCAATATAATTTGGAAATATATAATATATTAAGATCAACAAAAACGAGGAGAGTATCAATAGATTAATTAAGCATAGCGAAGAAAAGAATTAAGTCATCATGATTCAAAAATATGTTGATGAAGAAATCAATTTGGGGGAAAGCGATTAAAAGTATTTTGTAAGTTGTAAATATGCAAATGGCTAATTATTCACTGATATAAATGTGAAAGAAATTTAAGAGTTTAAGCTTGTGAAAGAGTATGATTAAGGATTTAAGCTAATAGAAAGAATAATTGCAATTTAGAAATATATAAGCAAGATTATGATTTTAGAAGAGTAGAAATCAACTGGAAAAAATAAAAACGTTATTTTGACTTTGTAAATTGGCTTTGTAGAATATAAAAAACAAATAAAACCCTTTTTGAAAAACATTCTTCCAATAATGGAATACACAAAAACGCAATACGATAAAGATTTTGACTAAGAAAAGCTGCATTTAATTAATATGAATACAATTTATTGTGCAAAAGATAGAGATTTCAAGCTATTTAAGTATGACTACGATTACAGAGTGAAAAGAATCCACATTTGGTGCAATAGGGAATTTGTATTTCATCATACATATTATGCATTACATACAGATAAATATGAAGTTCTACCTCCTCACTGTAGAAATCTAACATAGAGTAAACAATAAAAGGATTTATCGTTAAAATAGAGTGACATAGTTTTTAGAAGATATATAAATAGAGAAGTTTACTTTAAGAAAAATGTTACTTAGATTTCTTATTTGCCTAATTCGTGGGTTATTGATTTAAAAAATACATTTGCATTTCTCATTAAAAATTTCGATGATAGCAATATTATAAAAAATTACAAAGGTTTGAAATAAATTCCAGAAACTTTTGAAATAAATCTTTCAGCCTCTTATGTAAATGAAGAAGAGTCTTAGTTCTTTTATAATAGGACAGATTATATGTGGATTTCAAAGCCTATAGATATGATTGGAGGGAAAGGAATATAAATATATAATGATAGTGAAAAAATAATAAATCAGATTTTGCACTTAAAGTCAATCAGTCATTTTAGAAATAGGTTTGAGAGAAATGGATTACTGATGTTTTGGAAGACACACTGGATTAAACTCTTGGAAAACAAAGTTGTAAAATAAAATCACCTTCTTTATGATCAATTCAAAGCAATATTAGATATTATCAAATAAAAAAATTACAATGAAGAAGTTGATTAATACATTGATTCTTTGAAAACAAATAGGACATTGATAACATCAAATAAAAATAAAAAAAATAGAAAAATTAAAGAAGAAAAAATGATAATTTAACAATACATCTAAAACCCTCTCCTTTTACATAAAAGAAAATTTGATTTGAGAAGTTATGTAATAATAGCAAGCGCAGATCCATATATTGTCTTTTTTAGGCATGGCTATGTGAGGTTAACCTACAATTAATATGATAAAAATGATTAAGACTTGATGACTCATTTAGTCAACACCCATATCTAGAAGAAGCACCCATTGTATTAAATTGATAAAGATGACTCCCATTGGAGCATGGAGAAATTTGAAAAAGTAATGAGGGAAGAACATAAAGTCAGATTAACTTCTATTTAGGAGAAGATTTACAAAAAGATGAAGGAAATGCTCACTTACATTTTCTTAGGCTCAAAGGAATTAATAGGAAGAAAGGAGGGTCTTTTCTAAATATTTGGAACAGATTACATGTTTGATGATGAGATGAACCCATACTTAATAGAAATAAATGATTTTCCTTGGCTTTAAGGTGGAACCTCAACCCACGAAGTAGTTTGTAGTGAAACAGTATTTGATTTTATAGAACTATCTCACTATGCTAACTCATAAATAGTAAAAGGAGAAGATATTGATGTAAAAACTCTTGTATCGAAATGTCCTAAATGCGAAATGCTAATAAATGAACTTGAGGATTTTCATATTCTCTAAGATTACATCTGAGAAGAGCATCAAATTAATTAAGCTACTTGAAATTATTAGGATAAATTTTTAAGCAAATTGTTTCAAGTTAAAATGTATAATTATTCCTAATAAAATGCTTTTTATGTCTAATTTATTTGTTTATATCATTATAAAATTAGTTAATTCATGTAAATAACTTTAAGTTTATTTAGATTATGTTCTCATTTTTAAGAATAAAATCATTGTAAAAAGTTTTATTTTGATAGTTGACTTTATCATTATTATCAAAAATTATTTTTCTATCTTAAAAAATATTTAAATTTTTAGATGAAAAGATATTTTTAGACTTTAGAAAATTTATTGCTTTCTTGTTATGATTAAAAAGTCTTAAAAATTTTTAAAATACAAATTTAATTTGCAAAAAAGTTTAAATTGTTATAAAACCTTTGTAAGTAATATGAAGATTCTCATTTATTTAAAAAACTCATGAATTGCTTAATAACACAAATAGTTTTAATGATATAATATTGATGAATTTATTTATTTTTAATAATACTCATAAATAAATTACGAATAATTTTAAAGCAAAATGAAGACACATGGGTTTTTTTTAATTTTAAATATATTTAAATTCTTTTTTTATTAATTTTTAAGAGAAGATTTGATAGATAAATTTTATAAAATTTAAAAATATTTTTCATTTTACTAAATAATTAAAAAATTTACTTGGAAGAGTTTTTTAAAAGCTAATTTACTTAAAAGCATGTTAGCTTATTGCGATAAATAAAATGAGTTTTTAGAAAAATAAAAGTGTGTGTTTCATATCATTTGGCTTTAAAATTGTTAAGGATAGTTATTTTTTTTGATATTGTAAACAAACAGGAAATTTAAGAATCTAAGAGGCTGAATTCGACACATGTGGATTTTCAGTAAAAATTAAAAGCTTCTAAAAGAAATTCTAAAATTAATTAATAAAGTTTTTATTTTTTATGACGATACAAAAAACTACGTAATTATATTTTTATAATGTTGACTCGATATTATAAAATAAAAGCAAATGATTTGCGAATTATTAGATAAGTCATAAAATTTAGCATTTTATTTTTCTTTTTAAAAATAAAAAAAATAAAATCTTTTCAAGATATTCTTTGACTAATAAAAAAATCTTTACAAATAAGATTGAATTACAAATATTTTAGATTAATAAATAAATTATTTATTATTCATGATAAAAATTATTAATTTTGCTTGCTTACAAATAAAAAGGTGGTTGCATGTTTGTAATATGATTAATCGATGAAAATATAAATTTGTTTTAGATTATTTTTAGAAACCTTGCAAAATCTATCTATTTTATGAAAAATAAATATATAAGATAGCCATAAACAAATTCTATTTTTGAGTTTATATAAAATTTATAATTTAGGCTAAAAATCCAAAAGAATTGTTTTAACTTTTATTTTTTTTTTGTTCGCTTTTTGAGAATATTTTTAAAATACATCAAAAAACTTTCAATATTTTGAGGTGATTTCTCATAAATTTACATGAAGTTTCCAACAAAATAAATATGAAATTAATTGCAAAGATATAAATTTCTGATGCAATAATAGATAAATTGGGGATAAATTAAATTAATTAGCTAAAAGTGAGTTTGTTTTGAATATAAATAGAACAATAATAGTAATTCCTTATATTTTTAACATTAAAACTATCAAAAAATCAAGTGGAATTTTGTTATAAAAATTAAAAATCTAAAAAATAAGAAATATATCAATAAATTTAGATATATATATTCAAATAATCTTTATATATTTAGAACTATCATGCTTTGCGATAAATAAATTAATAGCGAATTATTTTGTAGTTCTACTTTTAATTTAGAGAAGCTTTAAAAATTTTTCTTTGAGTAAAGTAAAAAGTAAGAGTGCTCAATAGTAAGTCGTCTCAACAAGGATGACACAAAAATACTCAGCTAATAGCTTAGGTCTTTAATAAATTTAACAACGTTGAAATTTGAAATAGGAAACAATACTTATATTGGTGAAGATGGAGCATAAGAATTAGGTGAGAGTATTAAAAACTTAAACAATTTAACTAGTCTCTCCTTCTAAATTGGCACTTAAAATTTTATAGGTTCAAAAGGAGCTTAGGGAATAGGTTTGGCATTTTAAAATCTTTACAACTTAAAAAACCTCTCTTTCTCAATTGGAATTCAAAATAATATTGGCATCGAAGGAGCTTATAGCCTTGGATAGAGTTTGAAATACTTGACCAGTCTATAAGAACTATCTATACAAATAGGATACAGTCAGATCCAAAAAGAAGGGGCTATATCTTTAATACAAGGCATTAAGAATTTGACATAACTAACCAAGTTAAAATTTTTAATTGGATATAATAATATTGGTTCCGAGAGTGCTATCGAAATGGGAAATTGTATTGGATTATTAAAAAGCCTTAAAACCCTATAACTAACTATAGGCGATTATAATAAAATTGGTCTAGAAGGTTCAAAAGCAATAGCTGAAGGAATAAAAAATGTAAATATGCTTCAATGCCTTCAAATAAATATAGGATTCAATAATCTGATAACTCATGAGGGTGCTTCGGATTTAGCTCATTCAATCCATTCTTTAAAATCTTTAAGAATTTTAGATTTTTCACTTGGTTCATACAATATCAAAGGCTAAGAAGAAGACTTTGGATTAGGAAAAGGATTTAAAAATATGGTTAAGCTAACAAGTTTATCATTAAAAATCTATGATAGTGAGATGCTCTAATAGTAGTTAATCACTAGAGCTAGAAGATAGCTCAAAAGGCTAACCAATTTATAACTAAACTAGCAAATTTAACAACAACAACAATAACAATAGCAATAACAACAATAATAATTATGAAAGAAAATATATTAAACATTAAAATAATAATTAAATTAGATATAATGAAGTACATTTTAAACATAAATATTTTAAATTACTATTCGCATAAATCTTTCTTGCATTTATTTATACTAAAGTATTAAATTAATTTATTAATTTTCTCAACTTAAAATCTGATTTCATTTAAAATTAATAATTTGCGGATTAATTTGTAAAAATATTAAATTACTATTTTAAGAAGCATTTATTTCAAAACCATTTATTTTTTATTTTTACAAAAGCCAAAAGCTCTTTGCAAAATTATAATTTTATTCTTTAAAGTGCAAATTAAAGAATCTTTAATCAATTTTCTCTTGCATAAAAATGAGATAAATTGAATTGTTTTTGAGAAGTAAATGTAAATAAAAGATAAAACAAAATTAATTTTTCAAAAAAAAATAATTTTTTTATATTTTGAATTGTTTAAATTTTAAATTGACTAAAAAGAGATTAATGGATATAAAAATAATGAATGCGAAATTTTAAAAGAATTTGTTCTCCTTATTCAAGTAAGTAAGTAAGCAAGCAAGCAAGCAATCAATCATTCTGTAGGATAAACAATTTATATGAAATTAAATGATATTTACCTACTATTTACCTTTAAATAAAGTGATTCTAAAATAATTCTTTTACTAATCCTAGTCTCATAATGTGATTTGTATTTATTAATTCATTTAGTTGATTGCTTCGTTAATTGAATGATTTAATTATTCTTACAATTGAAAGAATTATTAAAATATTGTAGAACTCAAATGGGTAATAATACTCAACGTCCACTTCCAGAGCAAAAAGTTAAAGCTAAGAGGTTATTAAACACAACTATAATATGGGGTGATTATAACAATAATTAAGATAATAAATATTTGATTAACTAGTTAGTTGAATTTTATAATTTCAAGGAGGAGAACATCTTTTAGTGTTTTAATGAGTCTGATTTCTATTTAAAATTATAGAAATATGGAAGTAAAAATACTCTGATTATGATGAGCGGAAGATTTGCTACTCAGAAAAACTTTCAAAATGTAAAGTACGTAGATTAACTAATAACCAATTGTTAGATTAATTGCAGATACATTTTAATTTACACTAGCGAGTAAACAATTAATCAACAAAATTTAAGTCTCGCTACACTTTAATCATAATATCCTAGCTTGATGGCGCTTGAACACAAGTATAAATAATTAGTTTAGCAAATGCTAAATTTAATTTATAATTATTCTCACATTCCTTTTGAGCTGCAAGAAAATCAATAAAATTATTTAAGTAGCGAATAGGACACTAAGCTAATAAATATTTTTACTAAGTCTGAATACTTTGATTTGAATAAATAATATAAAAAGCTTAATATAGAAGATGAAAAATTAAAGAGATTGATTGATTTGTTGAAAAATGTAAATTCAGATTCACCTCTTGACAAATTCAAAGATGAGAGTTTGGTTAAAAATTTTTTACATAAAATCAAGTAATGCTGCAAATAAAATACTATCACTCAAAAATCTTAAATTATTTAAAAATAAAACATAGTAAATAACTTAATTCATTTGTTTTCAAAAGAAGGAGATATATATAAATTAGTTAATTTTACTCTTTGCACTTTAAATCCTCTTATTTATGACTGCATGAAACCTGTTTATAAACTATTTTCTGCAGCTCTCACTAAATATGATGACGAAAATAATTTTAGACAACTCAAATTATACAGAGGTTCTGTCATTTCTAAAAGCTTTTATTAATAAATTTCCTATTAATTTGTTCTCAAAGAATCTAAAAATGAAAAAACCTTCATTTTTTTCCCCTCATTTATTTCTACAACGCTAGATAAATAAGTAGCTCAATATCTTGTTGCCCCATAGTAGATATAAACACAAATTCTGAGTAGTTCTGAATCCTTAGTAACACCAAAGCTGATATAAAATTAAACTAAAATTGCGAGTAGCTCTCAAGACTAAGTAGCATCATAATAGATATAAAATTAAACATAAATAGTGAGTAGCTCTCAAGATTAAGAAGCACCATAGCAGATATAAACCTAAACACAAACTGAGAGTGGCTTTGAAAACATGGAATACGAAGTTTATGAAATAATTTATAACTCAAGAAAATTTTTGCTGGATAATACAATTTTATATCAATATCAATAAGGATAACAAACAAGCAAAATAAGCAAAGAAGTATATTAGTTGATAAAAAAATTTAGACCTTTCTTGCTCTAAAATTAAAATTCTGTTCAAAACACATAAACAAATTAAAATATAAATTAACAATTTGTTAACCAAGAAAATGAAGAAGAGGAATTAAAAGATGAATCCTAAGTAGAACCTAGAAATGAAGACTAAATTGGATTTTAAAATAATTAAGAAGGATAAGAAAAAGAAGAATCAAAAAGTTAAAATGAGATAAAATAATCTATTTATGAGGAATTTAAAAATCATGATGAAGAAGATTTTAGATTATTGCCTAAAGACATGTCTAATTTTTATAAGGTAATTTTCCACATAAAAGCAAATATTAGCCTTGAAAATCCGTATAGACCTAAGTATATTTCTAAAATTTCAGAATACAGTGAAGAAGAGTTTTTATTTTAGCCATTTAGCAAATTTAAAGTTTTACGTATTACTGAGCCTGACAACTTAAGAAACGATGATCAAGCAATCTAATTTCATGAAATATACTTAGAATATTAAGAATGAAATTGATAATAAAATTTAGTTATTTTATTAACTCTCACTATTAAATTAAATGTTTATTTTATTTTCAATTTACTGAGATGCCATTTAAATAAAATACAACAAATATTTAATAATTATGGAACTCTTTTATTAGCATTTATCAAAATTTGTATTTAAAAAAAAAATGTTTTTATTTTTTGTTTGCAAAATAAATAAAATGTTTCTTAAAAGAAAAATAAAAAGATTTTGATTTTAATCAAAATAATCTTAATATTTTTATCTCAGAGCATTTTAATAGTTAGAATTTTTTAATTGAAATGTTTTCTATCTATTTTTTGAATATTTTACATATTATTATTTAACTCGCAACCAATAACTATTTTACAGTATGTTCTTAATTATTTTGTTTAACACAACTACTATCTACCCGATTGAATAAAAGTACTTTTTTTATATGATAAAATTTAAAATAAAAAATCTATTTTTTTAAATAATCTGTATATCTTTTGTTAAATAAAAGAAAAATATTATGGTATTTATTTAAATATCATTCATGTTAAGCATTATTTTATAATTTTTAATATTGTTTATATTAACTAATGATTGAATGTAAATATCTTTATTTCATATGAATTAATTTACATTAAAGACTTTAGACAATAACAATATTAATCAATCAATAAAAATGAATGAAGATATCTTAAAATTATCATTTATTATTATTTCTTCTTTTCAAAAATAAAAAAAAAAAATATTTTATTTTTTTTAAATAATAAGATTTCTTTAATTTAGTATATGCTTCAAATAAATTTAACAGATAAAAGGATTATTTTTATATAGATTTATTTCCTAATACTTACATAATACTAAAGCTTTTAAAATCACATATAACAAAATTATAATTAAAAAAACATTCTATAATTTAAGCTAAAAATTTTTTAAAAAATAATGATTTTTCATTATCTTTTTAGTTTTATCTTAACTAAATCATATTTATTTATATAGATTAATGAATAAATAAAAAATTGCTTTGATAAATAAATACTTGGAAAAATGTTTGATAAATAAATACTTGGAAAAATGTTTGATAAATTAGCCTTTTTTATTAAAGAATTTTTAAAGATTGTTATTTGATTTTTCTTATTCATAAATAATAAATTAAAATTTTTTTATAATTTATTTATGCTTTATTTCACATCTTAATTCAATACTATTTGCTTTATTTTAAATTATATTTCATTTTCAAAGTATTTTTTAAATATTTTAAAATGACAAATATCACAAATTGCACTCTATTTAGTTTAATCAACCTTAATTTTTTAGTTTAGATAATATTATTTTCGATAGGATATACATATTGTTTTTTTAGAATAGCCACTTGGAATACTATTTTCAATAAGAGCACACAAAATATTTTCAATATTTTTACAATATTACTAGCGATTCCTCTTAGTAACTTATTTCTTCTCCTTATATATTAAAAACCACAACTAGAAAAAATTTGCAAATATGTATAAAATTCAGATATCCAAGCTACTCTTACTCATTACCTATTAAAAATGGATCTATAAGGCACTGTTGAAAACTAAGAATTTGTTTTCTAAAAATTGGGCTTCAAGTAATAGCACTCACTAAAATAGTGTAGAATGTTATAAAACTCTATTTTTAAGACACATCAGTTTATAAAATTTAAAGTATGTTTTAAAACAAGATGAATCCTCCCTCATATTTATTAAAAGTTGTTCACTTTGCATAAACTATTGTAAAAAGCCTGATTTATATAAGAATTAATTAACTGTTAATCTAATTAGCAGCAAATCTTTTCAAAATGATTAATATGACAAAATATATCAAGAATTTTAATTAATTAGTAAAAAAATTATCCTCTTTTATTTGGTTCCCTTAGTTTTTATTAACAAAAATTTACAAGAAAAAGAAAGTGGTAAAGATTATGATAAAAACAAAAAGTGAATTTAATTTAATGAAAAATAAGTATATTTTTTCTAACCATTTCAACCTTATTAAATAGTAAGTAGAGAAGAGGAGAATAAGCAAATTAATAAAAAAATGACTCTTAAATTCTTCTTTTAATCATTTTATTTAAACACATTCAATATTTTATAACTTTCTTAATTTTTTGAATAAAATGATTGTAAATTTATTTCAAAATCAAATTTGCACAATTAATATATTGAAAAGATTTAGGTAATTAATTTGATAATATAAGCAAATAATTAAAATAAATAAGTAATCCCTCATCTATATAAAATTATGTGTTTGTTTAAATTAATAAAATATCTTGCTCGTAATATATAATTGAATTATTTATTTGAAAACTAAAATTTATTTCTAAGGACTAAAAAATATCGACAATCAATGTGATCATATATTAACAAAATATTTGATTCATATAATATATCATCAACTAAATATTTACTTTTTGCTTCATGCTTATTCATAAAAAAAAGTTATTTTAAATCCACTTCATAATTTTTGTTCACAGTAATTGTTTTTGAAAAAATGTTATATTTGATATTTATGAAAGTTAAATAGAATATTACAAAAATAAGCTTTTTTATTTTTAAATTTTTTCTTATGAAGCTATTTTTTTTTTTTTTCACTGGAATAGTAAGAATAGCTTGAATGTATAAAGAAATTGTTGTATTAAGGTAAATTAATTAATTAATTAATCTTTTTTGAGTTTTTCCTTTTTGGAAAAGCAAAAATATAAAAACTTTTATAATAAAAGAGAAATATAAATACCAATGAATACCGACTAATATATTTACATAGATAAATGCAAATTATTTTAAAATAAAATAAATAAATAACTCAAAACATATTCAAATAGCTAGCTATTTATGTTCTGAAATGTTTTTTAAAATATTATTTTACAAAACTGAAAATAGCGTTAAAAGGATTTAGCTTTTTGCATAACCATCATATTCAATAAATTGTACAAATAATTATAAACCAAAAAAATACACCTTACATTTGATTGTTAAATTTATAATACAAAGAAAGAAAGATTTTAGCGAATGATTAATATCCAAAAAGCAAAAGAAAAAAATATGTTTAAGAAATAAAAATTTCATTGTTTTTTTAATATATTTTTTTATTATAAATACTTAGGTTTATTATTTCATTAATTTACTATTTTTAATATTTAAATACAATTTTATTAAAATTTTTTGTCAAAAATAAATGAGTTAAAGCAATAGATTACCTTCAGAGTCTGATTAATTAGGGAATTATAATTATCCTCCTCGACCTGCTCCTCCAGCTGCATCTTAGCCATGTTGTTGTTGGTCTTTATAAGTAAGAAAGAAGGAGGTTGATGCATTTTTGGATAGTACTTCTCCTCCAAAAGTGTATGCAGGTATTTATGTTATAGGTTTGGTTTTTTATATTACTTACTTTGCTTGTGTTGTTAGCTAATTCAAAACAATCAGTGGTTTGTACCTTAAGAAAAATTACTTTAGAAATGGTTAAATTATTTTTGGATCTTAATTGGATGGAACTCAAAGCTTTAGTAATATAGATTAATGTTAAATTTATAGCGAAGTTGAGCAGAATAAGATATCCAATTATCTAAGTAAGCACACCAGTACTTTGGTAAACACTCATTTTATAGTTGGATTTATTGGAGCTATGGTTTGTTTCTCTTTAATATTTCCATTTTTTCCAAAGAATGAAGAAAGCTATAACCCAAGAACACTCACTCGCTATTTACTCTGCTATATATTTTTTTTAGATAATGCAAAGAAATATAATAATAACTCATATTTTATAACTCGCTTAATGGAAAAGTTTTATAGTGGTAATCTCCTTCTTCTCATATTTACTTCGGGAACAGCTGTAGGATTTAGTCCACCTATTTTTTTAAGATCTGTAACTTTAGGTGATGGATTTTCATGTATTTCCTAAGGTGATGCTAATGTAATAGACAACATGAATACTCTTCTTTATGCTTTAAGTATTGGAGTTTTTTGTCTTTATGCTCTATCTCTTATCTACTTGGTTACAAACTGCATTTAAATTCATATCATTAGATTTACATCAGTACTTATTTTAACCATCGTAGGAGTAGTTTGTATTGTAGTTTCATTTGTAATAGTGATTCTATATTCAACAAATCTTGTCAAAGCCTTTTATCTTATCAGTCTTATTAGCCATTTTCTACAATATGTAAGCATGTACCGAGTATACATAAATGAAAAATGCAATCATAGTTTTTTTAAAGAAGAAGAAGTATGAGAGAGATTGAAGCAAGAAAGTTTAAATAAAAATAAAATATTTTATATGTATCTTAAATAATGAATTTAGTAAAAAGAATTCATAAAATAAATTCATTTTATATTATTATATTATATTTTTTATAAATTTTAAATATTATTCCGCAAATACTTACTTACTTGAATATTTAAAACAAGATTTTCTTTATTTTTGAAAAATATGATCAAAAAGTCAAATAGAAATTTAATAAAAATTAATTGCAAAAATATGATAAAAAACACAAAGACTAAAAACACACAATAACTAATTTAACTATTGATAGACTAAGATCTATAAAACTACATTCGAAATCGAGTGATATATTTTATATTCCTCATGCACTAATTATACACAAACTATAATTACTTTCTCAAGATTAGGGATGATTCCTATATTTTACTAGAGTAAGTTATCATACAAATTTATAAAATGAAAGCGAGTTAAATTAAAATATTTTGGTTTAAATTTTATAAAATTATAAATCTAAAAATATTTTTTGCAAACTTTTTTCATTTTTAAAAACATGGGATATTAAGTGGACACAGGGATATTGACCAAGGGTTTAGAATAACTGTATATCTTTTTTATGATAAATTTCTATGTATTAAAAACAAAACATATTTAAAAAATTTAATTATGTTTGCGTTATTTAAAAAAATAATTATTTTCAGTTAATTTTTAAAAATTTAAAATTGATTGTGAATATAATCCTTCTATCTAATCTCAAAACTTAATTAGAATATTTAAGATTTATAACAAAGGAAAATACTAATACAAAAACTTTTTAGAAAAGTTGATTTAATTAAAAAATACTAATTTTTCTTTTTTTAAACTCACTAAAATTTTCTCTTCTAACTAATATTTTTAAAGAAACTTAATCTACTATTTAACCATTTTTAAAACAATAATATTATTTATTCATCACAATTATTATTCATTTTACCTTAATTTTTCTATTTCAAGTTGAGGAATCATAAAATATTTTTTCATTTGTAAATTTACTTATTATTTAGAATGTACTGAGCTTTAAATAATTTAAGTTTCCTTTAAGGGGTTTATAATTAAATTAAAAGATATAAAATATTAAAAAAGTGTAAAAAGCATGGATAGTTTAGAAGAAAGCTAATTTCTTGAAATTTATTCACAATCTACAACTTATTCCAGTCTCCCATCTGATAAAAGTAAAGCAGGGTATGTGACAGAACTTTCTTTATTTAAAGAAGATCTTCAAATGAGTACTACGTCATTATTTAAAGGTGATTAATAAGAATACATCATTATTTGGGGTGACCCTTATGTCAATGAAGACAACGAACACGCAAAATAGGGCTTGATAAGCATGTACCCTTTCTTAAAAAATAGAATCTACAAATTCGAAAAAAGCAAGGACTTCAGATAAAAATCAATAGAATTTGCTAGAATGAATATTTTGTTTTTAATGAGTGGAACATTTGCGAATGAGTAACTTGATGGCCAATCTAATATTCAGTGGGTCAATAACAATATTAGAGATTAAAAATTACATTCTAAATCAATTATCCTCTTTACAAGTATGAATACAGTGAGGAAGAATAACTGGACTATCGAGAATCTATAGTAAAAATATAAATATGTTACTTAATTGACAGTTGACTACTCATTTTTATTCACTAGCTTTGATAAAATGATTTTCAATAGGATACACAGATCGTTTATTTAGAATAGCCACTTGGATTACTATTTTAGATCAAAAACTAAAGATATTTTGAATATTTTTTAGACCCCTAAAAGCCATAGTTTTAAGGAACTTCAATCAAGCATTAAGGATTTAAAGAATCAATTTTAATAACTATGTTAATATGTGAAGGAAAACGAAATTCAAGCTCCACTTACCCTTTACCTCTCATAAGTTGATTTGGAATAAACTGTTTAATATATTGAATAATGTTTCACATTGAATGGTGCCTCAAAAAATGATGATAAAATAATAGAGAATTTTATCAAACTTTATACACAAGAAACACCTGTTTACAAGATTTTGAATTTCTCTTTAAATACTATGAATATGTAAGTCTACAATTACTTAAAAGACGTTTTTAAAATATTATCAAAGTGTATCTATTCATATAATGATAATCAGAATATATCAGAAATCAAACTTGTGAGAGGAGCAGCTATTTAAAAGTATTAATATGACACTATGTACTAGGAATATTCATATAATCAAAAAAAAAATGTTCCTACATTTATTTCATTTCCTTAATTCTTATCTACGTCTAATTGTGAAAAGGTAGCCAAAAGAACTATGGGTCTAAGAATTATCGAAGTAAAGGTAGAATAATCAGGAAGAGAATAAGTACTTAATTAATATTCAATTCTTAATAAAGAATATCTAAAAAGCGAAGAATTCAGAAAGGCTTACAAAGTGCTTATTTACATAGATGCGAAATTTGACTCGAATAATTAATTCAAGCCTAAGTCTATAAAGAATATTTCAAATTACTTTGAGGAAAATGAATTTCTTTTCTAACCATTTTAATCTTTTAGAATTGATTCCATGCAAGAAGGGTTCTAGGAAGGCACTGAATTAGAAATGAGACTTACTTACTTACTTTGAAATAAAATATTTCAGACTTGTAATTTAATTGTCTATCGTTACCTTCTCAAAAAATTAAAAAAAAATAATATAAAATTTTATAATAGTATTTATTAAGAAAGTTTATTTTAGATTTTTAATGTTGAAAAAAATTAAAATTTTCATTTTGATTATTCTTTGTTGATATTAAAGAAAACACTTTTCATTTAATAAAAAATATATAAATTAAAGAAAATAAATATATTAAAGAGATAACAATATTGTAAATTATATATTGAGCATTCATAATTTAAACATTGAATGTTAGATTTACTTCAAGTTTTTTTTTGTTTTTATATAATTTAAAAATAAATTTTATTTTTATTTAATACCCTTTAATTAAAAAAGCTATTATTTTTAAATATAAAAATACTTTAGCCAGAATGTTTAGTCTAATTTGTAAAAACATTTTAAAACTGCAAAAAAAATCGAAAAAATAAAAATATAACCTTATAATTTGTATTTTAAATGCTTTTATTATTGTTATTAAATATTTCAACAGATATCATTTTAATTTATTAAAAATCAATTTGTAATTTTTTAATAAAGAATTATTGCAAAAATTTTGTAATAAAAAATAAATATATTTGATTTGATTTGACATTGAATTAATTATAAAAGTTATATTAAAATAATTTATAAATTATATTATACTCTAAATACATTAATTGATTTATTAATTAATTACAATTTTTATGTTAATTTATCGTTTCTTCATTAGAAATTTTTACTATTTGAAGAATCACCTCCGTTTGAATTTTGATCAAAGAAAGACCTTTTTCCTATATTATAAAGCTATTTGTATTTTATAAGATTTGACATCATTTTATTAGATGAGTTTTGTTATTCAGCAGAAAAAAGGCTAGTTTTTTGTTGTGAGTTATGTAGATTTCTATGGGTTGCTGCTAGTTAGTTTTCAACTTTTAAGCTACGTTTTGGTGAGTTGCGCTGAATTTAACTTTAAGTGCTTGATGGAATCATGTTATTGAAGAATTTGTTTGAATTTTTCAAATCTTCATATCCTGTTTTAAGTGTTGTAATGTCTATCTCACTTTTTCTATTTCTTAAATTTTGTCTATTGGAAGCTGGAAGTATTGAGATATTATTAGATTTTTACTACAATTATTAAATGCTATTAAATTTGCTGTCATTTTATAATTTTTTATCACTCTTTTTTATATTTATGTTACTATGAGAAGAAATAGCACTCGAAGCAGCCATTTAGTTAAAAATAATACTGTTTTATAAAAGTTGCAATTTTTTTTATGAATTTTATGATGAAGAAAGAGGAGAATGAGTTATTTAATCTAAATTTTTCTTTATCCTCGAAATCGTTTCATAATTTTTATTCTATTGGCTGATATTGTTAACATCTATTTTTCTTTGAGATAAACTTTTTCTATGGCTGTGATTTTCAAAGTTTTTATAGCTCTGATTATGTTTAGTGAGGATAGATGTACTTTAAAATATATTTTAATTATTATTTGTATTGTGTGTATTCTTTCCGAACATAGAATTAACAGAAAGGGAATGCTAAGAGTTATTCTATCCTGCTTCTAATCTAGTAGGCGAAAAGCTTCTAAAATGCTCTTCGACATTATATTCAGATCTAAAATGATTATCATTATTCTGTTACTTCTATAGAGGGCTTGGATAAAGATGACTGTAGAATTATTCTTAAATAATGGAAGCTCTTTCACTGAGAATATTGTTTTAATTAAATTTATTCAAAGTAGTTTGTTTAGACATTTAAATAGGAGACTTTCTAAATGTGTCTAACTGTTTGGGAGACTTACTTCTATTATGAATTTAAAGGCTTTCGAATTAACTCTTTTAATTATAAGCTGCTTGGCTATCCAGGTAGCTAGGTTTTTCTAACTTATTTAATGTTTTTTATATTTTTCTCGAAAAGTTATTCAAAGTTTCTACTATTGTGCTTAATTCTAAGTTATTTCTTTCTGTTATATTGGTTTCAAGAGATGAAACATTCAGATCCTAATTTTTATAAACAGGATTATCTTCTTATGAAAGTATTGCCTCGATTTTATCAATATTATTTGCATATATCTAAATAGAAGCTGGTATGGTAAGTTAATTATCTCCTTCAGCTTAGCTTGGCAATTTACTAAAAGCAGATTCAAAATAGTCGCACTCATTCTGCAAATCATCTACAAGTTCTTAAAGTTTGTCTTAATCAGCACAAAATCCCTCATACCAATGAGTAAATATTTTATTAATATCATGGTGGATTTTCTTTTCAAAGTTATCGACGTTGCTTCGAATTTCTTATAGCTTATTCTGAGCAAATAATATAATCTCATCTTATTGATTCATGATCCTTTTTTGTTTTTGAGTAATAACATCTTGCTTATTGATAAGCAAGTTCTTTCTATCTTTCAATGAGGCAACAAAATTACATATTTTATGCAAAAAGAAGCTGTTAACGTTCTAATTATTGATATTTTTAATTTCTTGCTAAAGATCTAAGACATAGTGATTTTGATGAAGTCCTTGATGGAGACAAATCAAGCAGATATTAAATTATCTGCAAGTGCCACAAAAAAATATATTAGTTTCCTCTGGATGAAGGGGACATAATAAATTTAAATCTTATTGTGTTGCCATCAGATTAGCAGAATGAAGGTCTTGTTAATTTTGATATTATATATTTGAATTAGCTACATCAGAGTTTTATAATAAAATGATATTGTCATCATTGTTCTGAAGAAAATTAGATTAACTAAAGTCTTATTTCTCATTGCTAAGTGAGAATTGGTTATCTATTTTTTCTATGTTCTCCATCATCACTCTGCTTGGAATCTGCTCAATGATAATATTGGGTTGCTAAGAAATATTTTAAATATTTTTAATGTTTCCTGATAAATTGTTTGACAAATTAGACTAATTGTTTAACAAATTATTATTAATATCGGCAATAAAAAGAGGTCCATTATCTGTAGGTTGATTGTGAGAGAAAGTAAAATTCTTTTAGTGTTTTGAATCGCTTTTCCCTTCACTCAAAATCTACTAAAATTTCCCTTCTTTCTAGTAATTATAATTTGATTCTTTATCTAAAAGTAACTGTTACTTATCGATCTGCTTATAATTATATTTCTTTACACTGCTATTATTGGCTTAATTGTTACCGCTGCTATTGTTGCTCTAGCTATTGTTTGGATTAAAGATTAACTTTTATTTAATTTAATCATATTTTTCAGGAGACTGTGAATAAGATCTATCCATTCCAATCTAATTACAAATCTCTTCTACATGCTTTGAATAGTATTTCCTCTCTTCTTCCTCGTGCTATTATTAACTCATAAGTTATTGTTTATAAATATTCTGCTAATTCTCGAGGTACTTAAGTTATTTTTCAATACTTTAATGTCCATTGCTGAATTTTTTAAAGTCATTGTTAATTTTAGAATCACTTAAAACGCTTTCCCATTTCATCTTAAATTTCTATGTATTATTCTCAATTTATTATTTATTTACTTACAAGGTATTGTAATCTACATTAATAAATCCATTCTTTTCCTATCTATTGCTTTAAACCTATAATTAAGATTATTGTTATTAAAGCTATTATTAATATTGTTGTTGTTATTACAACTGTAGTTACTATTACTACAGTTACTGCTAATTACTTAATAGATACTTTTGTTGCTGTTAAAAATTCTGTCCCTTTTCAGGTTATATATTTTGTTGTTATTATTGTTAAATATTTTATTGCTATTGCTGTTAAGTATTAACTTATTATTGCTATGAGTACTACTGCTATTAAATTTAAAATTGCTTCTACTGTTAATGCTGTTGTTAAATTTGTAATTACTGCTATTTCTGCAGCTCCAATTATTATTATTATTACTATTAGATTTATAATAACTATTGATTTTCGAACTCCTATTATTTATTTTACTAAGATTACTGATTTTGTTGGGTCAGTATTATTTATTGCTGTAATTCTTTTTAATTAATTTATTGCTGTTAATTAGGTGGATTTTAATTTTAATACTTTTAATTTGAATTTTCTTTGTAAAACTGCTGCAGCTATTTAGATTTATCTGATTCGTTAGTGAGCTAATGAATATTTTGGGGATTGCTCTTTTGAGAATCTGTTTCGCTCATTTATATTTGCGATTACGATTTCAGAGAAGAGCTTTTCCTTTTTTTTTCAATTTATTATTGAATTTCTTGAAATTTTTGTATTTACTATTCAAGTTCGTTAAGCTAATCAACCTTGTTCTTTTGTTAAAACAATTCTTAATTACTCATTTTTCTGTTTTAAATATTTTAAATAGAGGACTGCGATTTGATTTCTCCTTAGCTGCTGCCAGCTTCACTATGCAACTTTCTTTATTATAAATCTTATTGAAACTTTTCTGTTCTCTCTTGTGAGTCAATAGATAATTATTAATGCTCTTATTCATAAAAATCTTGATTGATTAAATCTTCAGCTTATCTTTATGCTAAATAAAATTAATTTGTTTTATAAATTGCTATTGATAATATGAATTTTACTTTGACTAGGTTTTTTAGCAAATATTTCATTGGGATTCCAAATATTTGTTTATTAAATAACTAGTCTGTTATCTATTTATTATATCTTCTCTTAAGTCTATTCTTTCATAATATTATTATTTGAAGATCTTTTTTTCTCATTCAAAAAATTGATTTATTGGTTGGATTAAGGATTGTCTGTTGCTTCTAGCTGCTAGAAGAAATCCTCATCATCAAAAAGTTAACCTTGCTACGACTAAATTATGTGTTGTTCTTATAATATCTGCTAATTACTATTTCTTATAAAGTAGTCATCTCTGTTTACTGATTCCTAAACAGGATTGAATTAACCAGAGAAATTTACTTGTTTGTTACTGGCCTAGCCATTAATCTAATTAGAGTTACTTTATTCACCAGAAGATTCATTGACTGATGACAGGTTGTTGAAATCATCAAATGAAATTGGCGAAGTGTTGTAAAATTGGTCTCCTTCTGCTTAAGGTTCATTCATATTTTCTATCTTTATATGGAAATAACTAGTATTAATTAATTACTTATTCAATAAAAGAAACAATCAAATTTTAATTTTTATATATATTTTCAAAATATAGTAAATTAATTGATTAATATTATAATATCTTATATAAACCAAACCACTTTATTTTACTTTGATATTCAAAACGATATTATATTGATTCTTTATTTATTTATATTGATTGATATATTTCTTACTTTATTTGTGTTAACCATTAAGATATTTATTTTATCGTTAATATATTTATAATCTTTATAAAACTTTAATGAAATATCATCTGTTGTTTAAAATGCATATATAATTTAGACTTAGTTTTTTTATGAAATCAATTCTAAAGCTTACTTACCTTATAGGTTTATAAATATATCCATAATTGATAATAAGATTCTTTTTATTATAAAATGTATTTGCTTTAAAGTGAATCTACCATTTCATAAGTAAAGTTCAAATAAATCTATTTGTAAATAAATGCTATTGATATAAATTGGATTAAAATTTAATAAATACTAAAAAATTTAATTAAAACATATTTAAGTTGCAAAAAATTAAATAAGGTAATAAAGATTTTAATATTTTAATCTTCTGATTCTAAAAATCAATTTTTATCAAACAATTAAATCTAATATAAATCTTTACTAATAATAATGTTTATATCTCATTAATCAATTAAATGAAAGAAAAGTTAATTTATTTATGAAAATTTTTATGCTATGATTATTTTTTTATAAAATACCTTTTATTTACAATTTGATTATTTTTCATTCTTTTTTTACACTATGAAAATCATATAAAACAAATTTAAACTATTAAATATTCATAAAATATTATGAAGTTTTTCAAATAAATTGTAAATTTTTAAGTAAAAAGAAATATTTTTTTAATTTCTGAACTTTTATTATTTATTTTTACCATTTATAATTTTTTATATACTTACAAAGATTTACCAATATTAGGTTAAAACTGACTTAACAATTATACATATTTCATTTTTAATAGGAATTCTTAATTTTTATACAAATTTTTTTCAAAACTTACCTTATTTAAATGTATCCTTAGTATTTGAAGATTGATTTTATTTTAATTTTTATTATTATTAATTATAATTTTTATTTCATTCTTTTCAAGCTTTAAATTTACATTTTTCTTTCAAGATTTAGAGTAATAAGTTTTAAAGTATAAAATTAATTTCATGTTCTTGTTTTCAAATCTTCTAAAACAAAAAAATACTATATAAAATAATAAAATAATTTCTCTAAAATCTTATTTATTACTAATTCAAATACTTAAATTTTCAAATACCTTAGAAACATCTTAGACAAGTATCTTTTTAAAAGAGAATTTTGTATTAAATTTAAATTAATTAAAACTTTTCTTATATATATTTTTTGATAATACTTATTTAATTTGCTATTAATAGAAAAATAAAAAATTTTACCTAATAAACTTCAAAAATATTTAATGAAGCAGAAAACTTTTCTTAAACAAATTTTATTTTTATTTTGTTTTATTAAAATCTAAAAATGGAATATGAGTATCTGTTTGTTTTCCCTTGTTTGATATGTACTTTATTTTTTAAAAAAATCTATTTATTTCGCATTAATAAATACATATTATTATGCTTTATGAAGTTATTTATTCATTTATTGATTTCAAAAGATTTTAAAAATTGAAGATTTAATTATTTACATTAACTATTAAGATTTGATTAATTAGAATTAAGTCATTTAGTAACTAAATAAGTATGAAAAACCTTTTCAAATCTTAAATAACAAAACTGCTCTGCATTTTAGCAGTTGTGGCTATTTCTACATTTGGAGTTGCTTAAATTTACAAATAATTCAATCACGATTTGATTTAAACTGAAACAAAAGGATTAGAGAACGTTTTATTTGCCAAAAATGTTCGCAGTTAGTACTCAGAAGAAGAGACTCACTTATGCATTCATGATAAAGTTTTAGAAAAAGAAGAAGAAATGTTTGAGTCCAAGAGATAATATTTTGAAGAGGAAGTTGAAGAATCCTTTTAGTCAAATGATACCACAATTAGTTTCTAGGGAAATTTATAAGAAGGCGATGGATGGAAACCAATTAGAATCCATTTTGATTATTCTAATTTAATGGATTCTGACGCTGATGTCAAAAATTTTATAACCAAAGAATTAATACCAGCTGCTGGAGATTTCTTTAAGGAATTTCTTAGAGTGAAACCTTTGAAAAATCCTCTTAAAATTGATCCTTATTACAGTGTAAACACTTGCGGTTTAGCAGAAATTAAAATTCCTAAAGATCATATCAACCAAGGAATATAAGATGCAGATATTGTATTTTACATCAAAGCAGTCAATAACGAAAAAGAAAATTTCTTAGCTTACGCAAGCAACTGTCCTTAAAGGCATAGATACTAACTTGGTTCTAATAGGCCAGTGATGGGATATTTTGCCATGAATCTATTCTACCTCACTAAACACATAAGAGATAAGGATCCTATGAGAAAGGCTCAGTGGATATTTACTACCATCCATGAAATGACTCACTCATTAGTCTTCTCTCCTTCACATTTCAAAAAATTTGTCGATGGTCCTCTTTCTACTATTAAACAAGGCGGATAAACCTTTGTCAGCCACTCAAAAATAAAGAAACTTACATAATAACACTTCAATTGTTAAGATGCTGAAGGAGCACCACTAGAAAATGAGGTAAATTAATTCGTATTAATATATTAAATAAAATCAGTATTTATTTTATTAATTAATTAACGAACTTGTTTTTTGATTTAATATAGATTAAAATTTAAAAAACAATTTGAAATAGGATAAAAAGAAGAGATAAAAAAATATTTAATTTTAATGGAAATTATTTTAAAATAAAAATAATTTTACAAATTAAAATAAAAAGTAAAATTAAATTAATTTAATTTAAAAAAAAAAAAGTGTGAATATTTTGAATAATTTTATTAGTAAAAATAAGTTCATAAATTATTAATAATACAAAGCATTAGAAATGGATAAATTGATTTACAGAAAGCCTTTTTGTTTTTTAATTATCATAGAATTAGAATTTGATTTCAATAATAGTAATTTCTTGTAAAATGAATCTTAAATTATAAATTAGCTAAAATAATTAATTGAAATTTTAATAAAAAAATAAAATTAAAGGAAATATTAAACTTTTATTTAAGAATTAACTTTAATTAAAATATTACTTTGAAAAAATTTAAATACAGAAATAATTCTTAATTTATTAATATAATATTAAAAACATTTTTTTTATCATTAAATTAATAATTAGGGAGGCTAGGGAACTGCTGGAGCTCATTGGGAAAGAAAAGTGTTTGGTAATGAGCTAATGACTGGCTCTTCAATGTACGACAGTGTGATGTCAAGTTTCACTGCCTCCATGTTTGAAATTTCTGGATGGTATACTGTTAACTAAGAGAAAGTAGGCACTCTGACTTGGGGTAAATAATAAGGTTGTGGTATTTTTAAGTCTTAGTGTAATATAAATTAATTTTGCCCAAGTTAAAAGTAAGTTGGATGCAGCTATGATTATTCAAGCATTGGTGCTTGCTAAGATGATCCTCTTTCAGATAAATGCTTTTTCTATTTACCATACTCTAATGCTCATTGCAATTATCCTGCAGAATCTATTGCTAAAATGATTGATAAATTAGGAGGAGCTACTGGACAAAAATCTCGTTGCTGGAAAACTGATTTGTTGAACAAGAAAGTTCATAAAAAAATTGATGCTTTTTGCTTTGAAAGTAAATGCTCATATGAAAATGCAAATTCTCCAACAGCATCATTCAAATTCGAAGGAAGTTGGTATGATTGTAAGCAGGGTTAAGACTAAGTTAAAGTTAAATCTGGTTACATATTTACATGTCCAGATACTTTCGCTTTTTGTTATAGTCAATCGGCTTGTCCAGATTCATGTTTTGGACGTGGTGTTTGTGTAAAGGGAGTGTGTTAATGCACTGCTGACTTTACTGGTTCCAACTGTAGCCAAGTTAAATGAAATATCTATTCTTAAAATAATATTCATAACATATTTAAATATTTAATTCAATATTTTACAATTTAAAAATTATTATAATAATTAATGAATGAATAATCGCTTATTTATGTATTTATTTTGCATCAAAAATAGTTTTTTTAAAATATTTTAAATATTACTTTAATTATTATAATTTAAACTCTTCCACTTTCTAGAAAATTTTCAAATTTAAAGCATAAATTAAATTCCACAAATTAAACTCCAAAATGAGGAGGGAGTGCCTTAAAAAATTAATGAAGAGTTAAAGTATTTGTGAAATTTTTTAGAGGCCAAAGATATTTATCTAATTAATTAATCACTAGAATCTATTGATTTCATTTGAGATAATTAATTATAAAGGGTAAATCAAAGATCATTATAATTTGTTATTAGGTAATTTAGGAGCTCTTACATTTTATTTTTGTGGGAGAAAACTTTAAGAGAAAAGGATGGATTAATATATTAAATAAATTAAAACTTGTATTTTTAAGATTATTATTAATAAAATTTAAGAATATCTTTTACATATATAAATAAGTGAAATAGATTATTTTATATGTAAATAGTTGAAGGATTGCTTTAAAATCAAATAAAAAGCTTATTTTGATGAAAATAAAATTGATTTAAATAGAGGAACAATCATAAAATCTACATACTATTTCCCTTGATTCAATTAATAAATAAGTAAGATATTCATTCAAGTCTATGAAGATGTTATTCATTTTTAATATTTTTAGTCACTTAAATTAGAATTAATTTTTTACTTAAACAAGAAAATGATCTCAAGTTAAAATTTGCAGATATCATTCGTAATTTTATGAAGATATTTTAATTTTGCTACTCTAAATAAATATTTCAAATATTTCGTCGCTTTAATTTAATTTTTACTTATACGAGAAATGAAAAAATAATCTTAAGTAAAAAGTAAGTTGTTGATATCTTAAAATATCAATAAACAATTTAGTTTTATTAAAGTACTAAAAACCTAAAAAAGGGTTAATTAATTAGTAGAATGAACAATAATCCTCTCATTCCTAACAATCAAAAGACTTTGAAAGCAACGATTAAAAATTATAAAAAATTTTCTCATTTTTACAGTTTGCTATTACTCTTCATAGTTGCTACCACTTTTTATTCTTCAGATTAATTTATAAATATTGGCTATTTACCCTATCTCCAAGTGGCTATCATAACATTTTCATCTTGTACATTGGTATTTAACATATCCTCATTATTCTTCCTTCATAATTATGAAAAATATCCTAATAAATTGAATTCTTTCAATGTCCTAACAATTACCTCTTTAAGTGGTGTTTTTATATTAACCGCATCTAGTCTCCTCGCTTCTTATATGTATTCTTGTGGATGTAATTGAGTTAATTACTCTTAGCAAAATATTCAAATAATTTTACCATTAAATTTTTCTACTTAAATTATTTAAAAGATTTACTTATTAAATTCAAATTATAAATTAATATAAGCATGCTTTATTTCCATTTAAGGAGAGCTTAGTGGAAAAGATATTGTAGACAGTATCTCATGTAGTAATAATGGTTTTAGTGGATGTAATATTGGTAATGTATATAATATTGCAGCTGAATATGTCTAAGGTCTTTGTTAGTAAAGATAAAGTTGTTATACAGACAGTTTAACAGTATATAGTCGTGGTTACGCACTTGTACCTTAGTTAATTGCATGCATCGGAGCAGGATTTGTTAATTTTATGTACCTTTTGACATTTATATATTATAGAAGAGAACTAAAGGAATTTTAAATAATCCCTCTTAATTCTAATCAAGAAGACTTAAATTGATAATTTAGAAATAATTCTTTACCATAAAAAGTATAAGACAGAAGTAATACCAATTCTAATCAATAATATAATCAAAATATTTAATAAAACCCAAATGACGAATAGTAATAATAATAATAAGTGTTTAGTAACCAAATACTTAACAAAGTGCTCCTTAAGCAAACTATTAAGGTTACTCATATAATAGCGGTTATAATATACCTTAAGTAAATTATTAAGAAATTTTAAATCAGCCTATTGTTGAAACTTTAAATTAATTTATCAAAAATAAATATAAATTTATTAGCTTTTATTTTCTATTTTCTATATTTTTGATAGAATTATTTCATTTTATTTTAGGAAATATTTAAGTTTTATTAATTTTTTATAATTTATTCCACATTAATTGTTACATGTGAATATATTAATAACCATAACAAATGCTCAGTTCAATGTTTTGTATCCTAAATTCTTAATAGTTAGTTTATTTTCTTCAAACTCTGAAAATTATTAGTTTCATTTCTTTAACCAAAAACTTCTAAAATGGGAATAAAATTAAACAGTCTCATAAATTAGTTTAAAAAAAGTTAAAATGAGCTCATTCACTTTGATACATATTTTTTGTTAATATTCAAAATAAATTTTTGCTTTTATGAAAAATTAAAAAATAATTCTTAATCTTAAAGTAAAATCAATTTTTTTAAATTAGACATTTAAAATAATTAAAAATTAAAATATAATTCTTAATCTTAACGTAAAATCAATTTACTTTTGATTAGAAATCTAAAATAATTAAAAATTAAAATATAATTCTTAATCTTAAAGTAAAATAAATCAGTTTATTTTGAATAGGAAATCTAAAATAATTCAAAAATTAAAATTTTATTCTTAATCTTAAATTAAATCAGTTTATTTTTAATTAAAAATCTAAATTAATTAATAATTAAAATCAGCTCTAATGATTGATAATGAAGGCTGGTTGTGTAGCTTGATTTTTATTTATTAAAATCAATAAATAAAATAATAGAGAATAAAAAATAATTGAGTATTTTCAATCAAAATGTCCTTTTAAAAATGAATAAAAAGTAATTTCTAACCACACAGAAAATGAATAGAAGAGTTAGCATGATAAAAAATTGACTTGTCTCTATCAAGTTATTTTTTACTTATTTTATAAATATAATGTAATGTAATCTCTTCAAAAAATCTAAATTCAATTATATGTATGTACGAATTCGAATTTGTTTCTTTTAAGTGCCACAAATTAAAACTCCAAAGAGGAGGGGGTACCCTTAAAAATCAATGAGGATTTAGAGTATTTATTTGTTGAATTTTTCATCAACCAAAGATATTTATCTAATTAATTAATTAATCACTAGAATCTATTGATTTCATTTGTAGGTTGAGGTATTTAATTAAAAACTAATGTTGCTCCTGATAAAGAAGCAAAGCTCACTTAAAGAGGAAGGTATTCTTTGATTAGGTAGAGGTAATTAATTAAAAAGGGTAAATCAAATATAATTATAGTTTGCTATTAGGTAATTTAAGAGCTCTTAAATTTTATTTTTGTGGGAGAAATCTTCAAGAGAAAATGATGGATTAATATAATACCATAAATCTAAACTTGCATTTTTAAGATTATAGTTAATAAGATATAAGAATAATTTTTACATCATATATAAATAAGAGAAATCAATTATTTTATATGTAAATTGTTCAAAGATTGTTGTAAAATCAAATAAAAAGCTTATTTTGGTGAAAATAAAATCAATTTAAATAGATGAAAAAACATAAAATCTACTTACTATTTCCCTTGATTCAAATAATAAGTTAGATAGAAAGAAAAACAAGTTTATGAAGATATTTTTATTTTTATACTCATCATTTAATATTTGTAGTCACTTTAATTACAATTAAATTTTTTACAGGAGAAAATAACCTTAAGTTAAGATTTGCAGATATTGATCGTAATTTTATGAGGATATTCTAAATTTGCCACTCTAAATAAATATTTCTTCACTTTAATTAAATTTTTATTTATACGAGAAAATAATTAATCTTAAATAAAAAGTAAGTTGTGATATCTTAAAATACCAATAAACAATTTAATTTTATTAAAGTACTAAAAAAAAAAATAGGGCAGAATGGACAATATTCCTCTCATTCCTAACAATCAAATTACTTTGTAAGTAACTATTAAAAAGTATTAATAATACACTTTTTCTTATAGTTTGTTATTAATCTGTGTAGCTGTTGTCGTTATTTATTCTTCAAATTAATTAATAAATATTGGCTATTTACCCTTTCTCCAAGCAGTTATCATAGCATTATTATCTTGCACATTGGTATTTAGCATATCCTCGTTATTCTTCCTTCATAATTATAAAAAATATCCTAATTATTTTAATACTTCCAATATCCTTACAATAACCTCTTTAAGTGGTGCTTTTATATTAACCGTGTCTAGTCTCGTCACTTCTATTTCGTACACTTGTGGACGTAATTAATTACTCTTAGCAAAATATTAAAATAATTTTACCATTAAATTTTTCTACTTAAATTATTTAAAAGATTTACTTATTAAATTCAAATTATAAATAAATATAAGAATGCTTTATTTCCATTTAAGGAGAGCTTAGCGGAAAAGATATTGTAGACAATATCTCAAATTGGTAATGTGGTTCTAGTGGTGATTGCGATATTGGTGAAGCATATTATTATGCAGCTAAATATGTCTATGGTCTTTGTTATTAAAGATTAAGTTGCTATACAGACAGTTTAGCAGTATATAAACGTGGTTACGCACTTGCACCCTAGTTAGTTGGATGCATTGGAGCAGGATTACTTTTATTGATGTACCTTTTCACATTTATATAAAATAGAAGAAAACTAAATGAATTATAAATGATGCCTTTAAATTCTAATCAAGATGACTTAAATTAATAATTTAGAAACAATCCTTTACCATATTAAGTATAAGATAGAAGCAATACCAATGCTAATCCATAATATCATCAAAATTATTAATAAAACCCAAATGACTAATAGCAATAAATCAAAAAATAATAATATTAATAATAATAATAATAATAAGTGCTTTGGTAGCCAAATACTTAATAAAGTGCTCCTTAAGCTAACTATTAAGGTAACTCATATAATAACAATTAAAATGTACCTTAAGTAAATTATTAAGAATAAAACAAATAGGCAGTTAGCTAATAATAACAACAACCATAAAATATTTGAACAAAATAGGAAATTTATTATTATTTTAAATCGGCCTTTTGTTGAAACTTTAAATTAATTTATCAAAAAATAAATATAAATTTATTAAGTTTTATTTTGTATTTATTATCTATATTTTTGATAGAATTATTTCATTTTTATTTTTTTGGAACTAACAGCATATAAATTTAATTAATTTTTTATAATTTATTTCACATTAATTGTTATAATATATGTGAATGAATGAATTAATATGTTAATAGTCATAACAAATATGAATCTAAGAGCATGAGCTCAGTACAATTTTTTGTATCCTAAATTCTTCAATAGTTAGTTTAAACAAAAAATACATTTAATGCTATTCAAAATATAAAACAAAACATAAGCTATTTATATAATACTATATATAAAATTTTTGAGAGAATCTAAATATTAAAAAACTATTATAGGATAAAATATATTTATTTTATTTATTAAAAAGTAATTAATTTTGCTTATTTTAAATTATAAAAATAAAATAAAACAAGTAATTAATTAACATTACTAACAGAATTAATTACTCTTAACATTTTAGATTTAAAGAATAAATAAAATTTCAGAATAACATTTTATTTTTTTAATCTATTTCTATTTTTCTCAAAAAATATTTTTTAAAAAAAGATTGATTATATGATAGATTCAAAATTATTTCGGTATGACAAATTTATAAATAGGAAAACAAACATAATTTATACAATTTTAGAAGGATTTTTTTATATTTAACAAATTTAAGTTTTTGATTGATTCAAGCATATTTTCAACTGGTATTAGAGGATTTAAGTATTTCTTTAGCTATTTTCTTTATTTTTAATAAAAAAATTATATAGTAGGTTTTCATAATAAATGTTTTACTGTAAATATCTTTGGATCGTTTTATTCTATGAAAATTAAATTGGTTTGAATTATTGGGATTAAAGCTTCTCTCAACTTCAAAAGATCTCCTGTGGAAATATTTTATAAGCTATTGAAATCTAAATCTATTAACATATTTTTTTTAAATATTAAATTGAAAGATAAAAAATTACTTGGTAGCTTCATGAATGAAGCCATAGCAGGTCCAGATTCTTTGCCAGACATTAAATCTTTTCTTTTATTATTAAAACAAAAATCAATAAAAATTTTTAATTTTTCATATGGGCTATACTAATTTGGATCAATGGTTGAATGTAGCCAATTGCTTTGCTTTATCATTGTCATAGATTGTTGGGGACTTAAAATATTTTTTTCTGAGGCTAAATTGGTATTAGATTATCCATTTAATCCGAATTTATTTCTCACTTTTTGTTAAAACTGTTAAGCTTCACTAACAGAATGGAGCTTATTCTAAGCGAATGAGAACTCGTTATTGCTGTTGCTTCTTGCTGACTGCTAATTATGAGAAGAGAGAGTGATTTTTCTTTTTGTGGGAGTGTTATTTATGAAATTGGTCTAAGAATTTTAGATATAGTTCTTGCTTCTTTTATTCCATGAACTCCAACAATCAACTCTTGACTCAGTTTTTTTCCAATTTAATTTCTAAGAAGCCATATTTTTAGATTGTCTTTTTAAGTAATTTCCTTTGTCTCCTTATTTATCATTATTTTTATCATTTTCTTTGTCTTTTTTTGAAGGAAAATGAGTTGATTTTGATCTGTTTTTGTTACTTATTTGATCTTTTGAATTAACTTAATCGTCATCTTCGTCATTTTCTTCTGAATTAATTCTATTTTCTTCTGTTTCATCATTTTCATCATTATCATCTTTTTTATCTTTTACTCCATTTCTATATATTAAAAAAGAGTTAGAATTTATTCAATAATTTTTTTTAAATTGTTAAATTACTTTTCATTTTAAATCGCTTTTCTTGGATCGTATTTCATTCTCTTTTTAAGGTTTTTCATTTTTTCTAGCTTTTCTTATCTCTCTTTTTCTTCTTTTTCTTCTTGGGTTAGTGGTGCTTTACTGTTTTTGCTCTTGCTTTTGTGGGTGCCTGTATCTAGATCGCCTTAGTAAACTAAAGGAAATTCTGTTTGTGATCTAGGCATTTATCTAGATTTATTGTTACTTACTTATTCCTCATTTTGTTCTTCTTATTGCTTCTTTTATATTTTACCTTTTGCTGATTTTTTAACTGCTTCTTTCTTTTCTTCTTATTATGTTATTTCTTCAGAAGTTTTTCTTGAGGAATCTTTGCCTTTATCTTTTTCAGACTATTCATTTTACTCTTTGAGTTTTTGCATTTTCTTCTTTGGTATCGTTGGCTTTATATCTGTAGTAATAGCATGTTCAGGATACTCATCAAATTAAAATTTTTTTCTTGCTTAACCTACAGGCACATCATCCCAACTGAATCCTTAAGGCTTCTCCTGTTATTGTTATTGCTATTATGGCTACTCATTATTTTAATTTTAAGGATTATCCTCATTTTTAGCTTCATTTTAATCTTGATCCATATCTCTGCATTGCTATTTTTAGAATGCGCCTTTCATATTTATTGGTTTATCATGACTTTGAGCATTATTCTAACCTTACTGTAACTTATTCTACTAATTTTGTATTTTTAATTCTGGTTCTGCTTGCCTTTATTCTACTTGCTCAAAAGATTTCTTGCTTTATAAAATATTTTCTTGACTTTGTTAATTATAATTTAACTTTCTTTCTAATTATACTTGTTTTGCACTTCCAAATTATACAGTACTTGCATCTTTTGAAATATCTTACTGCTAACTATATTATTCTTAGTAAATAGATTAAACATTCCCAACATCAACAGGATAGTTAAACTAGCTTGGAACATTAGCTGGAGCTGCTATTTAGCTTTATTAAGGATTAAAAGCTACTCTATGTTGTTATTATTATTATTAAACTGGAGTTGCAAAAACCATTTTCTATTAGATATTGCTACCAGGTGGACTCAAATACTAAGACTAAGTTGGTGTAACAAATTAACTCCTATTAAACTAAGTAGAAGGATGCAATGATTCTTTATTAACGTGCTTAGATTAATCTATAATTGTAAAACTTGTGACTATTGTTTATACATTCTTTTTATAATGCTTATCTTCATAAATCCATAAACCTGTAACCATTAGTCTGTTAATTGTTGTTAGAAACTCTTTTTATAAAGGTTCTAGCTCATTTGACATAAACTTATACTATTGATTAGTCATCATCGCTACTTTTAAAGCTTCCTTCTCCTTTTTTCTCATAAATTAGCTATCATAATCTTATCATTTTTTTAAAATTATAAAGTTTAATAATTATTTTTTATTTAAATTTAATGGATAAAAAGATTGATGCTGTTTAAATTTGATAATTAATTAATTACCTTTAGGTATTTTAGGCATATTTTATCTTATGCTTAGAATTAATTCTCTTCTCTTCCAAATTGAAGCTTTCATCTCTTGAATGAGATCTTGCATGCGTTTCAATTTAATTATTTTTCTTACTCTCCATCCTAAAATTGAATAAATAACTTTTTAATTATTTAAATGCCAAAGCAGTTTTAAATTCAAATTTTGATGAAATCTAAAATAAAAAATAAAAATCATACCTAAAACTACAGCCCATAAAGCATCGTGGAATTTTTGAATCTAATTAACGACGTAATAATGTTTTTTGCGCATTAAATGTCCTCTATAAAACTTTTGGATAATAGTCGCGCACATATTCATGAATTTTTCTACCATAAATTAATCTTGTTGCTCCTATAATGGCTCCAATTAAAGTTACTGTTAGTATTAAAATAAACATTTAGCTTTGTGTTTAAGATATTTGATTCTTAAATGAAGTAATCATTCTTACAATATTTTATTATTAAACAGAATAAGTAGGGATGGAGCTAAATTCCTATTTTTGTTCCATTTTTATCTCTTTATTTAAGTTGATTTGCTATAAAATTTAGAGTATCTATAACTATATATTTTTACTATACTGAATACTTATTAGTGATTCATATCATTATTTAATTAATATATAAATAAATCCTATAATTAATTCCCAGTAATTTTTTTATTATTTAGTTCCCTCTTTTTCTTAGTTGTTAATTTTTTCAGTGAAATTCATTAATCAATTAATCAATTATATTAAGGTCCTATTAACGAAACTATTCAGTCCTAATCAATATTTGAATTTTACATAAACTTGGTGTGTTTCTTAAAATACTTACTGAGCAGAATTATTTAAAATAAGAATTTACAAAAAAATAAATAAATAAATAAATAAAACAAATAAAATACATTAAAAACAAAACTAATTACTATATTTTGTTATTTTAAAATGATAGTTTTTTTATCAATTTATTTTTCGTTTTAAATAAAGTAAATCAATTTAATAATTTGTTAATAAATTATGATAAAATAATTACATAATTAAGTAAAAAAATATTTAACACTACAATTAATTTAAGCAAAAACAATTTTACATTTATAATGATTAACTAATTAAAATGCATTCACGAAATATAAAAATTAAACAGTTAATATAAATTTAAGCCAAATAAATTAAAAAAAGATATTGTTTTTAATTATAAATGAAAAGAATTTAACATTTTTGCTAATACAACCAATTCATGAAAATAATGATTTATTATTTTTTAAATTGCTGAAGCTTCATTAAATATTTCATTAAGTAAAATGAAAATATATGGTTTTTAATTTTGATTAATTTATGATTTTTCAAATGAAATTAAAATAGTTGATTAAAATGATTTGATTAAAACAAATATATGATAAATTATTTATTTATTTATCTTTTGTGATTTACATATTTGTAAGTATGAAATACAATTATTTCTTAAAGAAGATATTATGAAATATTTAGAATTAAAAGCGAGAGATATTGAACAGCTTTATAATATTTGTTATAAGGCTTAAGTTTGTAATTAAAACCAACAAATATTTTTCTATCATCAATTAAATAAATATCATTTGATAAAGAGCTAACAAATTAATAAATTAGATACTTATAATTATTTAGATAGATAGATATATAAACTTACAAGTAAATAAATGTATTGGCAGAGAAGCCCAAGCGCACCAAAGTCAACTGTTAAAAAGAATAATTAATAGAATTCTTTAAGCAGTAAGGAGGGGCAGATGCAATTAACTTAAGAAATTAGGAATTAGCAATAGAGGAATAAAGAGGATTAAGATGGTAATAATGATGAGGATGAAATCACATTTAAATCAGATAGATTGAAGTCGAAAATAGATAAGTAAAAATCGCTTTTACTTAGAAATAAATAAAGTTTTTTTAAGTTTAAAAAATAAGTTAGATAAAAAAGAAGGTACAATCGAGTAATATCAGAACTAAATTAATGAGCTTAATGATATTGTAATTTTTAATGTTATTTTTACATTTAATTTATCTAAGATAATAGACGTTAAATTATTTCAGCATTTATTAACATTTATGCTATTTATTAGATAAATGAAATGAAGGAAAAAAACAATTTTAAAACGCCGATTAGAAAGAAAAATAGATCTGTTTACAATGCTTAAGGAAAAGATTAAACAACTAGCAGCATAAATCCTTCAAGCACATTAAATAATACTCAAACAAATATTTTAGCAAGGAGGAGAGGATCGTAATCGATTGATTAAAGTTAAAAGAAAACTATTGATCCTAAAACATCAATTGATGCGGCTAACAAAAATGGTTAGCCTGTCAGTTTTCAAGAAGTAGTTAAATACAAAAAGCGAATTTTATCTTTGGAAATTCAAAATGAAACTTTAGAGTAAATTTCTGAATTGCTTAAGCATAAAAACGAAACTTTGGAAAAGGAGGTATTTATTTAATTAGTTGTTTGCTTATTATTTTATTAAGTTAATTATAACCATGAGATTAAATATTATAGATAGGCATTCAATTTCTTTAAATATTTAATTGATTGATGGCTATTTAATTTATTTAATCTGATAACAAAAGGACTTCCTATTATCGAAAAATAAATAAATAAATAATAAAATGAAATATTAGATTTTTTTTCATTCATTTATTTTGATATTTTATAAAAGGTGAAACATTTAAAACAAATCATAATCGATCCGGAAAAGAAGCCAGATGTACTTAGAGAGATCAAGCTGAGAGAAACTGAGGATAAAAAATATAATTTAGAGCAATAAATGAAGCTAATGCATAAGCAATATGAGAATGCAGTTTAATAGTTGCTCGAAGAGAAGGGATTAGCTGATAGGGAAGTATAAATTTTAAGAAAGTAGCTTAACTAAAATCATGAGCAATAGCCAACAGATCACTCTCAGCAGCTTAGTGATTTAGTTAAATTGGTTGATGACATGAAATCATTAATTTAAAAGAAAAATGAATAAATTGAAAGATTGTAATTTAAAAATGAAATTCTTGAAAAAAATTAGAGATAGTTGCCTGATGGTAATATTAATGAAGATGAACCTGATGAGTACGATATGATTTTAAATCCTGAAAGAGCTGGTGAAACATAAAAAGATTTCATAAAACCAATATTGAAGAATTCAAATTAGAAAGTTTAGAATGACAAAGAAGCAATTGAGAAAGAAATTCCTGCAGATTTAACAAAAGAGGATTTAAGGAAGATGCTTGTGTAAATTGTTTAGTTTTAGGAAATAAAATATGAATATATATTTGAATAGAGATTAGAAATATAAAAACAATGAGTTTGAGCAAATCATAATTAAAAAGAATGAAGAACTTGAGCAATAAGAAAAATTAACTCAATAGAAAATGAAAATTATAAATGAAGCATACGAAACGATAAGGACTTATTACAATGAGGTATTACAAGATCCGACATAAAAAGATGAACTTTTAAAAAACTTATAGAAAGCATAACAAAACGAAAATAAAGACATTACTTAATTGTGTTAAGTAAAATCTTAAATATTTATTTTTATTTTTAAAAAATTAAAATTTATTTTTAGCTTTTAAGAGATTTACTGCTGAGGAAAGAGAGTCAAGAGTTGATTGCTAAATAGGAAATTTTAGACTAAGATAAAAGGATTTAGTAGCTGAAAGATGAAATTAAATTTTATGAGTAAAAAAACTAATAAGAACTAGATAAATAAGGGAAGGATTACAAACAAAACCTAGAAAAACTCTATCAATAGGAAGTGACTATTGAAAATTTATAGAGACAAATTCAAGAAAAAGATAATGAGATCAAATAGAAAACTATAGCTTTGGAGGTAAATTGTATTAAAATGAATTTAATTTTTATTGATTTAATTAAAAAATAAGCAATAAAATAATGATCTCAAATACAAAATCAAAGAATAAATGAGCCAAATAGATAATTTAAGCAGCTTAAATTTAGACAGTTATCAACAAATTAAATAAGAAAACTACTAAAATTCTGAATAAAACAAACAACTTCTGGCTGTTATTAATGAAAAAGAAAAAGAAATTGCTCACTTGAGATTGAAATGCTCTAGCCAAGAAGAAGATGTACTTTTTTTCAAATTTATTTTGATTTTTTGATTTAAAATAATTTTTCAACTAAAAAGCTGAAAAAACTCAGAAAAAGAAACATCAATTTAAAAAATCAAATAGAAGGAGGTATGCAACAAATACCATTAAAAACACAGAGCTCAAGTGGATATGGCAAAGATCCAGATTTATATACAAAAAAGAATATTAGTAGAGAGCAGTCGCCTTATATGAGAACTCCAACATAATCTAATGTAGCAGGGAATTAGTCTTACAGATTAGATGTACAAATTTATTCTCATTAATAAAATTAAATTTAACTTTTTTATACATATTAAAAATGAATTTGATAAAAATAGACAATTAATAGCACTGCTCCTATTGCAGTTAATTCAAAATCTTATGCTAACACTCCTTCTAATAAAAATGGAGTTGGAACAAATAAAAATCAAATATTGCTTTCGAATCCTTCTATATATTAAGTGAACTCTCCAAATGTCAATATAAACAACGTCCCTCCACTTAATGCAAACACCAATCCTTTCTTGAAAATAAAATACATCAGAACGCTAAAAGAATGGTTCTAGTATTGGGTCAGTTATTCAGATAATACAACCTTTAAATTCCAGCTTTTGGAAAGAGTAAACTTACAAACTATTTATATGCATTTTTAATCTATATTTTGATAAAAGATGAGCCACACTGAGAAATTAAAAGATGAGTTTTCCAAATCTCCTGAAATGAAAATGAGGGTTTTCAAAGATGCTCTTGAAAGTCAAAATTCAGATATGTATGAGCAGGCAATTTAAATAATGGCAGATATTATTGATTTAAATAAAGTATGTTAATGATTCTTTTTAATATTTCATAAAATAAAATTAAATTTTTTAAACAAAGTTAACAGATAAAGAAATGGAGTATATCAACAATGGTCATATAGCTGTAAGATGCCTCAGAGGTCCTAGACCTGAAGAAGATTTAAATGATTATCATAATGTGCATATGGCAGGACTGAAAGTACTTTCTTTTATGAATACTTGCAATTTACCTTGGACTACTCAAATGACAGAAGAGTTTTAAAATGTTTAAGCTATGAAACTTCTTATTAGTTATTTAAGATAATATGAAAAAGAATGGCCAAAGTTGCTGTCTTTCAATGTTTTAAATTTTATGGCAAAGAATAAAATTTTAGTTAACCAAGTAATTAATTCTAATTTTTAAATTAAATTTCTGACCAATTTATCTAAAAATAGATGATCCAAAATGATTTATAATAAATATTAATAATTAATTTGGATGAGAGCAATCAGGAGCTCCTTGCTTCGAATTTAAATTTGTTTGGTTTATTGCTACAGATTGAGCCATTTAAATAAACAGTGAAAGAAGATCAAAAATTAATGAAGCTTTTAAATTTGCTTTTCGAGTAAAACAATAGCGTTCTATAAGGTACTTTGCTATGGTAAATATTTATTTAAATCTAATGTGCATAAAATGTATTTAAATTATTTTTTTCAAAAGCATAAGCTATTTAATCCCTTAGTATACCTTTAATCGCCTCATTTTTAAGGAAAATATAATTGAAAGAATAGCTTAAATTGGTACTAAGTCTCCATACCCTGCAACAAAAAGCAACGCTTTAACTTTAATGAAAAGAATCGTAGAAAATGGCGATGTAAATCTAAATTAAATATTATTTTGAACTCAATCATTTATTTAATCATTCCAAACCAAGATTTATTTCAAAGTTAATTTATTTCAATTAAAAAGAGTTAATTGAAGGATTTGATTATTATTTCATTTTTTTCAAAATTAAATTCAATTTTGTTAAAAATAAATTTAATCTTTTAAACTAAGATTTGATGAAACTTTATTTTAAAAATAAAAACTTTAAATTTATTTTAGAATGAAAGAAATTAATTTTTGAATAAAATTATAATTTTTTTGAAAAAAATAAAATGTTCGTTTTAGCTTTTTAAACCATGACTAATAATTTTAGTTTTTAAAATATATTGAGTTAAATTAAATACAAAAAATTAATTATAATTTAAATAGGAAAGAGACATTAATTTGCTGAATATTTATGGTGGTTCTGATTTGGTTTATAACTTAGAATTAGAGGAAGAAGAGAGCTTGAAAGATAATAGATTTGTTAGGGAAAGAATTATAAAAACATTAAAAATATATGAATATATAATTGAACATAGTGTTGTTAGGGATGAAATGAACTTTATCAAAAAACTAATGAAGCTATTTTCTAATAGATAAATCAAGCAAGAACCTAAAGTTGAGAGAATAGTTTTAGAAATAATTCACTAACTATGGGATAAAATGGAAGGTGAATAAATAAAATATTTGATGATTAAATAAAAATATAAATTGTATGTATTAATTATTTAGGAAATATGGTTGATTATTTGATCGAGCCAACTGTTTTAACACAGATTATAGATGGGTATATAGAAGGTGAAAGCATTCAAGATATTGCTAATTATGGGTTGATGTTAGTAGGCGTTTGTGAGAGAGAAAATATGAACACATTTATTTTAGATAAGAAGGGAGACTAGTTGATGGAAAAATTATTCGCAAATATAAAGCACACAGATTATAAAATAGCTTACACTGCCTTGAAAATTATATCATTTTTAGCTTAGGAAATCAAATCACTTTTATTCATCAATGAAAATCATTTAGAATAGTTAGTCACCATTTTGAAAAGAGAGAATCTTGATGAAGAATATATTGCCTTCGGACTAGATAGTATTTTTTATCTTCTTAAATAGTATCAATCGATGAAGATGCTATTAAACTTTGGAATAGTAGAGCTTTTACTCAACATCATAGAAGAATCTATTTATTAATACCCTGTTATATGCAAAGCTTTTTCAGTAATTTCTTTTACTATATAAAAATTCATATAAAACATAAATAAATTAATTAATTAATTATTTTATTTGTTTTTTAACTTTAGTGTATAGAAATGATTCAAACTTTGTATCAGGAACAAAATATTCTTAAAAAGTATTTGATCCAATAATCTCCTCATGGCTCAGAATTGCTAATTAATATATCTTAGACATGCTTAAATAAAGCTTCAAAAGTAAAATTTACTCAAACTTATTTATTAATAATTAAGTAATGAATAAAAAATTAAAGGAAATTGGATTAAACTCTGCTTTCTTCTGGAAATTTTTAGCTTCTGAGTCTTCTGATCACTCTTTTATTTCTTTTATTTATGACAGAGCTGATGATTTTATAGAATCAATAGTAAGAGTAAGAAAAGTATTTGCTTAAATAACTCCAGAAATATCGGCTGATTGTTTGACAATACTTCGTAATTTAAGTACTCGCAGTTCGCACATGAAAGAAATAGTAAATTAATTTATTTCTTTCCAAATAAAAAGCTTAAACATATTTAATTGATTTAAAAACAGGCATAGAAATTCGATAGATCAGATTGAAAATATTTAACAAAATTCAAATAATTAATTAATTCATTAAATTAAAATAAACTTTACAGTATGAAAAAGTATAAAAGTAAAATAACAACCGCAAGATGAAAATAATTCATTAATTTCTAAGATACTGAGGCTGGCTATTAATCAAATTAAATTTATTATAAAAAAAATAATAAGATAATTAAATTTATTTTAATTACAAAATTATATTTAATCTTTGTAAAATTATATTCATTCATTTATTTATTTACTCTCTCAAATGTTTCCAATTTAAAAGATAAATGAAATTTTATTTAATCATAAATTTAATTCTCAAAAATCTACTCAATAATTACTACAAAGTTTCAAAATCTTAAGTCTTACTAAAAAATTTACATTATATTTTGCTAGGAGATAATACCTCCTTATTAAAAAAAATTCTTAAATTAAAGTGATTCTTATCAAACAGAAAGTACGGTATGTATATATGTTTATGTATTTAAATAGATAAATAAGTATTTGTTTAAAAATATTTGATCGTCAATATAAATATGCTTAAGAGAGTTTTGAAGGACATGATAGCTATCTAGGTATGCATCTATCTATATTATTTATTTGTTTTAAGTTTGCTTATCTTTATCGATTTCTTTACTATTTTTCTCTCAAAAGAAGTTGGTGGGAAGGAGGATGAGTAGATAGATAGATGTATATAATTTATTTTTAAAAATCAAATTATTAAGTTTTTACATAATATTTAAGTTATAAAGTGAATTTAAGGTATAAAACTACCAGAAAGTATTTATATAGAATTTATAAATTTATTTTTTTATTTTCATCAATTAAAATTTTATTGTGGAAAAATTAATTAGTTAGTTAGTTTGTTAGTTAATTAGTTAGTTTTTTAGAGAGTTATTAAAAAATTTAATTAATTATTTGGATGCTTATTTAATTATAAACTCTTCTAAAATACCTTTCTCTTTCTCTTACTTACTTATTTACTTGCTTACTGAGATAACTCTTAAATATCAATTTTTTGTTGGGACTTTTTCATTTTTGATTTTATACATTGTAAAATTATTAAAGTATCATGAAGGATTAATTTTTAATTTCAAAAGAAATATCTTGCTGTTGGAGGATTTTAAGAGCTTCTAGCAAGCCACTTTGTTACAAATAATCAAGCTGGAATTTATATTTGAAGATGTTGCTGTTTAAGATAGATATTATTTACTAGAGTAAGTTAAGAATTTAAGAAATAAAGTCTATGTTGGATACTGAAACACTGCATTTTCTGAGTTAGGAAATCAAACTGACTAAGATTTAATCTCCCATTTTAAGCTTCCAATCTATTGTAACATTTTAACTATTTGCACAGTGGTTAATGAGACTCTAAAAGAAGTTTAAACATATTGTTTTTATTTATTAATGATCATTTTCGAAAAGATTAAAGATATTAATGTAAAGGTATTGTATAATGTGAGTATATTAATTGTCATCTTGAATATTTTATAGAAGACTTATTATTGCAGTCATTGAGTTAATCCTTATTTGCTTGAATTCAGAGCTCATAGAGTCTTTTAACGTTTGAACCATAAAGTTTTTAGCCTCATCATCAAATTCCTATTGATAAATACAAATTAATATAGACTAATTAATTAATTGCTTAACTTAAAAGCATCTATATATTTAGGTACTAATTTACGAAGGAATTAATTTATGAAAGAATTAAAAGGATGTGAAAAATTTCCTTTATAATCAGTGATTTTTATTTATTTATTAATTTATTTTTAGTAATTTTAATTTTATCAAAACTGTAAATTAAAAGATAAATTTCAATTAATAAATTCTTTCTTTCTTATTTATTCAATTAATTAATTAATTATTTTGTACTTTGGCTCTAATTTTTGGATAGATCTGATGCAGTAAAAATTTCTTCTCTTAGAATAGAAAAATTGTTTGTTTAAATGATGATTAATTAAGTTGTTTAAATTATCATTTGTAAAATTTATTTTTAAAAGGGGGATTTTTTTTATGTAATTAATTGATTGCTTCATATTTGTGAAGGTTTATTTAAGTAAAAAAGAGTTATTTAAAGAAATTACTTGAAGCAAGTGAGGTATCTGAAATATCTTTATCATTAATTTAATTGATTGGATTTAAAGAGGTTTTATTCCACTTTTTATTTATAATTAAATTAGTTGCTTGATTTCATTAATATGCTATTTTATCATCTCAAAAGGATATGTTTTGAGTATATTAGAACAAATATAAGTCAAAATTTCTGACAAATTTATTGAAACTTAAGTGTCGTTTATAAAATTTTGTAAAGCTTCTAGGAAATCTTTTGTTACAGAATTAAATATAAAATTTAGTGTTTGCAAAATGTGGCCTTCCTATGAATTTTAGTTTTCGTTGTCATTTTTGCTATTAACTCCGTTACTGTTTGGTTTATCTTAATTACTGCTATTTAAATTCATGTAATCAGACTACAAGTAGCACTTATTTAAAAAGAGGGAGAGAATTTGGTGAAAATCAAGAAAAGAAGGATGATGGTACTCGTTGTTTATAAAAAAGAAAAGGAATAGTTTGATCGGGATATTAGTCAAAATGTACGTTTTCATTACTTCATCAACAGAAATTACATTAGCAAAAAATGATATTATTTTTTCTGCAATTTTAATGTTTTAGTTTTATTCGGTAAAAATGTTCATAAACAAATCAACAAATCCCTTCTTGATTAGCATGTTGACGCTTTCTTATTTCGTATACGCAATAAGACTGATTAAGTTAATAGCCCAAATAATTTTGCTGCTTTCACCATTTGAATCTATTTATTCTAACTCATGCAAGCTGGCAGTATTACTGCTACTGCTTCCGCTTTCTTTGCAAATTAAAATATTGTTTTTAGAATGGTTGCTACTGCTACAGTTGTATTGCTGCGTTTCCATTTTATTTATCTATAAATTTACTTGCTTTTAGTTATGTTCGATGTATTGTTTTACAATATCCAACAGATAACAATGACTCTGCAAAATATAGGAGAAGTCCATCAGATCTTGTAGATTATTTTCAATCAAATCAGTGATATGCTGCATTATCGCTACTTTTAAGTTTGCATCGTTGTTGTTTAGCAAAGCTTGCACACTTCCTTAAAAATTGAGATACTAAATGGATTGGTTGCTCTCGTTATGAAACTTATTTACTTCATTCAAATACTAATTATTTCTATTTTATTAAGAGAAATCTATGCTTTAAATAATTTGTCCATTATTTGAGCTATTTCCTTCTTCAATAATGACATCTTATCCCATTTTCATGTAATCTGCGTTTTAGCATTAGCCAAATAAGTTAGACAAATTTTGGTTTTATTGTCTCTGAGATTCAAACGCATTCTGAAAGATATTATTTTGGTCAACTAAAAAATTTGAAAAAAGCTATTGCTACTGCTACTATGGAATCTAAGAATATTAATTATTTGCGTTGTTGTAGTTGTTTAAATCGTTGTTTTGAAAGCTAATGTTGTTTCTATTCAAGTGTTTCTCACGAGACTTTTAAATGAACTTATTCCTTAACTCGTTGCGAAAATTATTGGAGTGCTCCTCACGATACTATGCAATGGTCTTTTAATCATCATGTTATTCTACCTACATTGCCTATTTATCTTATAATTGATTAATTTTTAATAAGAATTTATTTCGTTTTTTGCTTTTGGAGAAAAAAGAAAGAAAGATTATTTTGATGTTAATTATTTATTTGATTTCTGATTGACTGATTTAAGCTTTTATGTATGTAAAAAATAATGAATAAATAAATAAATAATAATTCATAGATCTTATTGTCTTTTCAAGTTCAACTCTTTTTTCTTTTATTCAAATATAAATAAATAAATATATATATTTCAAAATCTTTTAATTCAACCTATATTCATTTTCAGCCAATATATTGAAACATTATAAATAGCAATTTTGCTATTTATTTTCTCCCTTACTCAATCTATTTCTATTAAATTTTATAATCAATAGTAGACATGTATTTATCTATCAATCTATATAACTATCAATCTACTCATTTTTCTATTAAGCTTTTTGTTCAAGTATTTACATATTTTACTATACTTTTAAAATGTATATTAACCTATTTTTTATTCTTGATAAAGCTAATCAAGAACCTAATGTGCTTATTTTTTTATAAATTAATTCATTATTTAAGTGCCAATATTAAACAGTTAAAAGCCAATATAAATATTAATTTATTATCTATTAATCTTTAAATTTTAAATTGGTACAATTATTGTAAAAATCTAATATTATTGTGATTATCAATCATTCATTAATCATTAATTTGAATTTTGAAGAAAAATAATATTTGAAATAAATAATTTGTGTTGCGAATCAACAATTCAAATCATTTATTTAAATATGTTATGATAATAAGTAGAGAAATTCTGAATAATTATTTCGCTAATAGGAAATATATAATTATTTAGTAGAATAATAAATATTTTTTTTATAAATTAAAGAAAATGTAAAAGAAATAAAAAAAATGTTTTAAAATTGATAGAAGAAAAAAAATAAATAAGTAAAAAATGTTTAATCAAAGATTTAATTACTAGAATTTTTTCAACATATGGCTAATTAATTAATTAACTACCCATCCCTAATTCCTACTATATTTTTAAATATATGTTTTATATACAAATATTAAGATTAAATAATGAATTTTAAATTAATTTTTTTGTGATATCTCTTCATAAAAGCAAATTTATAAATTAATATTTGATGGTTATTATATTTTATTTGTTCTTTTTATCATATAAATTAAATTCCATAAATTGATTGCTATTTAATATTTTTGAAAAAAAATAAATAAATGATATATTAGATTAAATATTACGGTGATTTAGAAAAGGTAATTATTTATTTATTCATCAGTATCCTTTAAATTTATTTTTATTAATAAAAATAGTTTTTAAGCTCTTCACTTTAATCTCATTAGGCTCTCCATATTAATATGAAGTATATTTCATTTATAAATATTATTATTAATATTTTTTTTATATTTTTAACAATTTATTTTAAAAAATAACATTTCTAATATTTCATTATTCATTTTGATTTATTGATTTGTATTTATACAAAATTTTTTTAAGCTATTTTAACTTAATTTTTATTTCAATTTTTAATTATTTATTATTACTTGATATTTTTTCTTCATTTTTTGCTATTAACACTTACACTTGATAAAAACAGTTTATTTGTTTTGGATTGTGATATTTGTAATTATAAAAATTAATTTAAGACATAAAAACTCTTTTAATTTATTTGATTTATATTTCTTTTTATTGTACTTACTTTTTTATCTTCTTTCTTTAATAATTTAACTTATTATTTTATTTTGAACTTTTGCTTTTATTATTAATTAATCTTATTATTTCATATTCTTTCTTCATTTTCTCCTACAAATTACTAATTAATAATATATTTTTTCTTCAATATATAAAAAGTTCCAATTAAATTGGTGAAATTGGTGCATCAAGATTAGGTTCTGCTTTAGCAAAGTGCATTAATCTCTCAAATTTGACACTTAACCTTTAGTAAAAACAGTTGGATTGTGATATTTTTAATTTTAAAAACAAATTTAAAATAAAAGCTCTTTTAATTTATTTGATTTATTTTTCTTTTTCATTTTATTGTGCTTGCTTGCTTTTTTACTTCTTTCTTTGTTAATTTAACTCATCTTTTTATTTCAACTTTTGCTTTTATTATTAATTAATTAATCTTATTATTTTATATTCTTTCTTCATTTTCTCCTTCTAATTATCTAATTAATGATATATTTTTTCTTCAATATTTAAAAAGTGACAATTAAATTGGTGTAATGGGTGCATCAGGCTTAGGTTCTGCTTTAACAAAGTGCATTAATCTCTCAAATTTGACACTTTACATTAGGTAAAAATAGTTTATTTGTTTTGGATTGTGATAATTTTAATTATAAAAACTAATTTAAAACAATAAAGCTCTTTTAATTTATTTGGTTTATTTTTCTTTTTCTTTTTATTGTGCTTGCTTGCTTTTTTTGCTTCTTTCTTTGTTAATTTAACTCATTATTTTATTTTCAACGTTTGCTTTTATTATTAATTAATTTTATTATTTCATATTTTTTCTTCATTTTCTCCTTCTAATTATCTAATTAAAAATATATTTTTTCTTCAATATTTAAAAAGTGAAAATTAAATTGGCGACGAAGGTGCATCAAACTTAGGTTCTGCTTTAGCAAAGTGTGCTAATCTCTCAAATTTAACACTTAATCTTAGGTAGAAACAGTTTATTTGCTTTGGATTGTTTATTTTTAACTATAAAAATAAATATAAAAGAATAAAGTTCTTTTAATTTATTTGATAGCTTTTATTTGATATATTTTTTTTATCTTTTTTATTCGACTAATGTTATTTAATTTAAAAATTTATTTTACTTAATATTTATTTAAAATTTACACAAATTTATAATAAAAGATTTAACTAAATTAATGAATCATAAAAATTCTTAGTAAAAAGCAATTTCCTTAAATCAAAAAGATTAGTAGCCTTTGAAATAAGATTCTGATGATAAACAATTGCGAAAAAGCGATGAATAATTGAATATAACATTTTTTATTAAATAATATTTTAAAAAAGTATTTTTAACCTCTTTTATATAAATACCCTAAGGTAATATGTACACGAATAATATCAAAATAGTTTATTTAGTAGTTTTAGTTTCAGCTAAATCTTATAATTACACTTAATGGGTTTACATTATCTTTTGTTTTTATAGATTTTATTATTGTTTTAAATTTATAAATATCAGATTTATTTTTGTAAGTTCATAATTATCTTATAAAAAATAAAAAAATTTAAAAATTAAATTTATTTGAATAAATTAATTTCTCTTAATTAATTAATCTTATTATTTCATATTTTTTCTTCATTTTTTCCTTCTAATTAACTATTTTATGATATATTTTTTCTTCAATATTTAAAAAGTGGTAATTAAATTGGTGACGAAGATGCATCAGGCTTAGGTTCTGGTTTAGCAAATTGCATTAATCTCTCAAATTTGACACTTGAACTTTAGTAAAAACAATTTATTTGTTTTGGATTGTGATATTTTGAATTATAAAAACTAATTAAAAACAATAAAGCTCTTTTTTCTTTTTATTGTGCTTGCTTTTTTTTGTTCTTTCTTTGTTAATTTATTTAGCTCATCCTTTGATTTTCATATTTTTTACTATTATTATTAATTAATTAATCTTATTATTTCATCTTTTTTCTTCATTTTTTCCTTCTAATTAACTATTTTATGATATATTTTTTCTTCAATATTTAAAAAGTAACAATTAAATTGGTGCAATGGGTGCATCAGGCTTAGGTTCTGGTTTATCAAATTGCATTAATCTCTCAAATTTGACACTTCACCTTAGGTAAAAACAGTTTATTTGTTTTGGATTGCGATATTTTGAATTATAAAAACTAATTAAAAACAATAAAACTCTTTTTTCTTTTTATTGTGCTTGCTTTTTTTTGTTCTTTCTTTGTTAATTTATTTAGCTCATCCTTTGATTTTCATATTTTTTACTTTTATTATTAATTAATTAATCTTATTATTTCATCTTTTTTCTTCATTTTTTCCTTCTAATTAACTATTTTATGATATATTTTTTCTTCAATATTTAAAAAGTTTCAATTAAATTGGTGCAATGGGTGCATCAGGCTTAGATTCTGGTTTAGCAAATTGCATTAATCTCTCAAATTTGACACTTAACCTTCGGTAAAAACAGTTTATTTGTTTTGGATTATGATATTTTGAATTAGAAAAACTAATTAAAAACAATAAAGCTCTTTTTTCTTTATATTGTGCTTGCTTTTTTTGTTCTTTCTTTGTTAATTTATTTAGCTCATTAATTAATCTTACTATTTCATCTTTTTTGTTCATTTTTTCCTTCTAATTAACTATTTTATGATATATTTTTTCTTCAATATTTAAAAAGTGATAATTAAATTGGTGACGAAGGCGCATCAGGCTTAGGTTCTGGTTTAGCAAATTGCATTAATCTCTCAAATTTTACACTTAAACTTGAGTAAAAACAATTTATTTGTTTTGGATTGTGATATTTTGAATTATAAAAACTAATTAAAAACAATAAAGCTCTTTTTTCTTTTTATTGTGCTTGCTTTTTTTTGTTCTTTCTTTGTTAATTTATTTAGCTCATCCTTTGATTTTCATATTTTTTACTTTTATTATTAATTAATTAATCTTATTATTTCATCTTTTTTCTTAATTTTTTCCTTCTAATTAACTATTTTATGATATATTTTTTCTTCAATATTTAAAAAGTGAGAATTAAATTGGTAACAAAGGTGCATCAGGCTTAGGTTCTGGTTTAGCAAATTGCATTAATCTCTCAAATTTGACACTTGAACTTGGGTAAAAACAGTTTATTTGTTTTGGATTGTGATATTTTCAATTTTTAAAACTAATTAAAAACAATAAAGATCTTTTTTCTTTTTCTTTTTATTGTGCTTGCTTTTTTTTATTCTTTCTTTTTTAATTTATTTAGTTCATCCTTTGATTTTCAAATTATTTACTTTTATTATTAATTAATTAATCCTATTATTTCATCTTTTTTGTTCATTTTTTCCTTCTAATTAACTATTTTATAATATATTTTTTCTTCAATATTTAAAAAGTGAGAATTAAATTGGTGACGATGGTGCATCAGGCTTAGGTTCTGGTTTATCAAATTGCATTAATCTCTCAAATTTGACACTTGGCCTTCGGTATAAACAGTTTATTTGTTTTGGATTGTGATATTTTTAATTTTTAAAACTAATTAAAAACAATAAAGCTCTTTTTTCTTTTTCTTTTTCTTTTTCTTTTTATTGTGCTTGCTTTTTTTTATTCTTTCTTTGTTAATTTATTTAGCTCATCCTTTGATTTTCATATTTTTTACTTTTATTATTAATTAATTAATCTTATTATTTCATCTTTTTTCTTCATTTTTTCCTTCTAATTAACTATTTTATGATATATTTTTTCTTCAATATTTAAAAAGTTACAATTAAATTGGTGCAATGGGTGCATCAGGCTTAGGTTCAGGTTTAGCAAATTGCATTAATCTCTCAAATTTGACACTTGAACTTTAGTAAAAACAGTTTATTTGTTTTGGATTGTGATATTTTGAATTATAAAAACTAATTAAAAACAATAAAGCTCTTTTTTTTTTTTCTTTTTCTTTTTATTGTGCTTGCTTTTTTTTGTTCTTTCTTTGTTAATTTATTTAGCTCATCCTTTGATTTTCATATTTTTTACTTTTATTATTAATTAATTAATCTTATTATTTCATCTTTTTTCTTCATTTTTTCCTTCTAATTAACTATTTTATGATATATTTTTTCTTCAATATTTAAAAAGTTTCAATTAAATTGGTGCAATGGGTGCATCAGGCTTAGGTTCTGGTTTATCAAATTGCATTAATCTCTCAAATTTGACACTTGAACTTAGGTAAAAACAGTTTATTTGTTTTGGATAATGATATTTTGAATTAGAAAAACTAATTAAAAACAATAAAGCTCTTTTTTGTTTTTTCTTTTTATTGTGCTTGCTTTTTTTGTTCTTTCTTTGTTAATTTATTTAGCTCATTAATTAATCTTACTATTTCATCTTTTTTGTTCATTTTTTCCTTCTAATTAACTATTTTATGATATATTTTTTTCTTCAATATTTAAAAAGTGATAATTAAATTGGTGACGAAGGCGCATCAGGCTTAGGTTCTGGTTTAGCAAATTGCATTAATCTCTCAAATTTTACACTTAAACTTGAGTAAAAACAATTTATTTGTTTTGGATTGTGATATTTTGAATTATAAAAACTAATTAAAAACAATAAAGCTCTTTTTTCTTTTTATTGTGCTTGCTTTTTTTTGTTCTTTCTTTGTTAATTTATTTAGCTCATCCTTTGATTTTCATATTTTTTACTTTTATTATTAATTAATTAATCTTATTATTTCATCTTTTTTCTTAATTTTTTCCTTCTAATTAACTATTTTATGATATATTTTTTATTCAATATTTAAAAAGTGGTAATTAAATTGGTACAATGGGTGCATTAGGCTTAGGTTCTGGTTTAGCAAATTGCATTAATCTCTCAAATTTGACACTTGAACTTGGGTAAAAACAGTTTATTTGTTTTGGATTGTGATATTTTTAATTTTTAAAACTAATTAAAAACAATAAAGCTCTTTTTTCTTTTTATTGTGCTTGCTTTTTTTTATTCTTTCTTTGTTAATTTATTTAGTTGATCCTTTGATTTTCAAATTATTTACTTTTATTATTAATTAATTAATCCTATTATTTCATCTTTTTTCTTCATTTTTTCCTTCTAATTAACTATTTTATGATATATTTTTTCTTCAATATTTAAAAAGTTAGAATTAAATTGGTGACGATGGTGCATCAGGCTTAGGTTTTGGTTTATCAAATTGCATTAATCTCTTAAATTTGACACTTGAACTTAGGTAAAAACAGTTTATTTGTTTTGGATTGTGATATTTTGAATTATAAAAACTAATTAAAAACAATAAAGCTCTTTTTTCTTTTTCTTTTTCTTTTTATTGTGCTTGCTTTTTTTTGTTCTTTCTTTGTTAATTTATTTAGCTCATCCTTTGATTTTCATATTTTTTACTTTTATTATTAATTAATTAATCTTATTATTTCATCTTTTTTATTCATTTTTTCCTTCTAATTAACTATTTTATGATATATTTTTTATTCAATATTTAAAAAGTGAGAATTAAATTGGTGACGAAGGTGCATCAGGCTTAGGTTCTGGTTTAGCAAATTGCATTAATCTCTCAAATTTGACACTTGAACTTTAGTAAAAACAATTTATTTGTTTTGGATTGTGATATTTTGAATTATAAAAACTAATTAAAAACAATAAAGCTCTTTTTTCTTTTTATTGTGCTTGCTTTTTTTGTTCTTTCTTTGTTAATTTATTTAGCTCATCCTTTGATTTTCAAATTATTTACTTTTATTATTCATTATTAATTAATTAATCTTATTATTTCATATTTTTTCTTCATTTTTTTCTTCTAATTAACTATTTTATGATATATTTTTTCTTCAATATTTAAAAAGTTGTAATTAAATTGGTGCAATGGGTGCATCAGGCTTAGGTTCTGGTTTATCAAATTGCATTAATCTCTCAAATTTGACACTTCACCTTAGGTAAAAACAGTTTATTTGTTTTGGATTGCGATATTTTGAATTATAAAAACTAATTAAAAACAATAAAACTCTTTTTTCTTTTTATTGTGCTTGCTTTTTTTTGTTCTTTCTTTGTTAATTTATTTAGCTCATCCTTTGATTTTCATATTTTTTACTTTTATTATTAATTAATTAATCTTATTATTTCATCTTTTTTCTTCATTTTTTCCTTCTAGTTAACTATTTTATGATATATTTTTTCTTCAATATTTAAAAAGTGGTAATTAAATTGGTGACGAAGGTGTATCAGGCTTAGATTCTGGTTTAGCAAATTGCATTAATCTCTCAAATTTGACACTTAACCTTCGGTAAAAACAGTTTATTTGTTTTGGATTGTGATATTTTGAATTATATAAACTAATTAAATACAATAAAGCTCTTTTTTGTTTTTACTTTTTATTTTTATTGTGCTTTTTTTTGTTTTTTCTTTGTTAATTTATTTAGCTCATCTTTTTATTTTCAAATTTTTTATTTTTATTATTAATTAATTAATCTTATTATTTCATATTTTTTCTTCATTTTTTCCATCTCATTAACTATTTTATGATATATTTTTTCTTCAATATTTAAAAAGTAACAATTAAATTGGTGCAATGGGTGCATCAGGCTTAGGTTCAGGTTTAGCAAATTGCATTAATCTCTCAAATTTGACACTTGACCTTCGGTATAAACAGTTTATTTGTTTTGGATTGTGATATTTTTAATTTTTAAAACTAATTAAAAACAATAAAGCTCTTTTTTCTTTTTCTTTTTATTGTGCTTGCTTTTTTTTGTTCTTTCTTTGTTAATTTATTTAGTTCATCCTTTGATTTTCATATTTTTTACTTTTATTATTAATTAATTAATTAATCTTATTGTTTCATCTTTTTTCTTCATTTTTTCCTTCTAATTAACTATTTTATGATATATTTTTTCTTCAATATTTAAAAAGTGAGAATTAAATTGGTGACGAAGGGTGCATCAGGCTTAGGTTCTGG